>NC_136531.1:2419500-2684500 GCF_910591455.1 Pholis gunnellus
ACACACACACACACACACACACACACCAGAGCTATCGGAGCCTCTGTCAGCCGTGACTGATCAGAACGAATCTGCTTGCTCCACACCAGACGGATGAAGCCAAGCCACCAGCTGATCTGTCAGCGAGTGTGTGTGTATGTGTGTGTGTGTGTGTGTGTGTGCATCATTTATATGTTTGTTTACGCATGCATAAGTGTTGAATCCAATCATTTCAACAGCCACATACATGTTTCTATGACTACCAGTCTGCCTCCAAGTATCGGTATCTGTGTGTGTGTGTGTGTGTGTGTGTGTGTGTGTGTGTGTGTGTGTGTGTGTGTGTGTGTGTCTTATCTGAATCGCTGGACCTCATTCTATAGTAACACAACAGCATCTACTGTAAGCTAAAGTATCTCACACCTAAAACAATCATCCACATACACACCTTTAGATCAATCAAATCAGAGGAGCAGAGTCATTTATGAAGAGAAAAAAGATATTCGCTGGTTTGCAGCTAATTTAAAGTGAGGACTTGATTAATCGTTAGTTAAAATACTAAGTTGTAGCACAAATCCTGCATATTTAAATTGTAATTAATATTGTGATAGTTGTTTATGTTTGTATCAGGCGACAACCTCCGGGTCAAAAGTCAGAGCTTCACGTGTTAAACCTGCATTCTCTCTAGTGTCCACCAGGGGGCGACTCCTCTGGTTGTATAGAAGTCTATGAGAAAATGACTCTACTTCTCTCTTGATTTATTGCCTCAGTAAACATTGTAAACATGAGTTTATGGTCTCAATCTCTAGTTTCAAGTCTTCTTCAACACATCATGATGTTCATTTAGAGTAAACTCAACGTCACCCTAGCGTCACTCCTCCGCAGTCCAAATATTGTCAAAAAAACAAGATGGCGACGGCCTACAGGCCAAAATCGAGGCTTTAAAACTGTAGTCCGCAATCCAAAAGGGTGCCGTCAAAGTGACTACGTCCCCTTCTTATTCACAGTCTATGATTTGTATTGTTAAGATGTGAGCGCTACTCAGTTACAGGTTACTGAGACAAGGTGACATTCTGATTGTCCCGGCGGGGGTGTCTGTCTTTAATCTCCTCTCTCTCTTTCTGTCTCATACTGTCTGCCTCTCTCCATTTGTCTTCCCCTCACATGATACCGGGCAGCCGGGAAAGTGTGAAACCCACACAGACAACGAACGCCCAGGACAGATGGTCAGAGAGAGAGAGAGAGAGAGAGAGAGAGGGAGAGAGAGAGAGGGAGAGAGAGAGAGAGAGAGAGAGAGAGAGAGAGAGAGAGAGAAGAGACTGCTTCGTTGAAAAAGAAAGATTTCTTGTTCTCGTGTTAATAAATCAGATTTGAAATAAGAAGTAAGATGAGAAGAAGAGCGAAGAAGGTATATTGAAAAGAACGCAGGAGACAAAACCTCAAGTTTGTACAAATTCAAAGTTCATTTTGTCATTTGAGTGATCAGCTAAAGTTACAGTGATGCAGTTCTATGGTGTCAAATCCAAAATGCTTCCACGCATTACTTCTAACATGAGTTAGTCTGCCGAGTGAAGCCGACGCAGAAATGTCTTAAAACTTGCATTAAAAAAAGAATAAGTCACAGTAAGCCCCGCCCTAAAGCATCCCCTGCTTTATGGTCTGTTTGACTCTAAATGGACCATCATTTACTAAATGAACATCGTGCTGTATTGAAGAAGACTTGAAACTAGAGATTGAGACCATAAACTCATGTTTACAATGTTTACTGAGGTAATAAATCAAGAGAGAAGTAGAGTCATTTTCTCATAGACTTCTATACAACAAGAGGAGTCGCCCCCTGGTGGACAGTAGAGAGAATGCAAGTAGAGAGACACCTTAGCGTTGGCATAAACCATCAGAATATTAATGACATCACACTAAACTGGAGAATTAGCGCCACCAATTGTTTATCTAGATGTGCCAAAGTCTTTCAAAATATAATATTTGCACAACCGTGCAAGATTAGTTTCACTTTGGCCGACAATTTCGGAAATTTGGTCCAAATTTCTACTCTACGATAAACAATATCGCCACGACAGTATCTAGCTTGAATTAAATCGAGAGTGACAGAGGAGTACGAGACAAAAACGAGAGAAGATGGAGGACAGAACATTTAAAGCGGAGTTGCAGGGGGAAGAAGTGCAGCGCAGAGGAGGAGATGAAAGGAGTGTAGAGAGAGAGAGAGAGAGGGAGAGACGGGGAAGTGCAGGCGGAGGGAGGGGAGGAGAGGGAGGCATAATGAAGTCCTTTGGGTCTCTGGTGGAAGAAGCCACAGCGGCTGCCAGCCAGCACGGCCTGACTCGGTACAGATGGCGGCATGCTGGGAGACGCTCGGTTCACTTGCAAAGCAGGAAGTGAATGTTCTTTGAAATTTGAAAATGTTCTGCAGTGAAAACTCTTCTCTCACAGAGTGAATAAACAGTAGAGATTCTGTTTCACGCAGATGTCTGTTTAAAGGCTGCTTCTATATCCCGAATGTTTACAGGATACTCAAAAGAGACGGTTAGAAGTAACGGAGTACAATGAAACATAAAGGCTGCACGTCCAATCGGCTGCTGCTTTTAGCTTGGAAAGCAACATTGTTTCCTAAAAACTGCTTTTTAAAGAATTGCGACGCCACTCTGATCACATCATTTCCCTCAACATGTTACGGAAGCTTTTCTATTGAACATATTTTAAATATTCATATCGACCATATCGACCAAACACTTAACGTCAACTAGGGCTGAAACTAATGATTAACTTTATTATCAATCAATCTGCAGATTATTATTATTATGAACGGTATGGTCTATAAAAAACAGTTCAAATGGTCCGTCCGGGTTTCTAGTTTCTAGGTTCAAGGAGATGATTAAATGTCCAAACCCGAAATATCTTCCATAGGTCTGGTGTGAGAAAAATAAAATCAGTCAGTTCCAACATGAGACACATGTGGAACATAACGAACCGTCATCAGCGACACGTTTTCTAAATCTCCACTCGTGATTCTGAGGTAAAAACATTTCCGAACATGAAGCAAAACAATAAAGCTTTGAAGAGAGAACAAAACTCAGCTATTTTTGTGAGCTGATGGATTTCCGAACCATTTTTTATTTCTGCAGAAACGCCAAAACATTTTGGCAGAAAGTGAAGGAACCTTAATGAAGGCTCTCTGCCCAAAACACAGCAGGACCTCTCCTCCAGATAAAGAGTCTTTTTAAACATGCGCTGAAACAACCAGGAGGCATTCGGATATCTTACTTTATCATTTATGAATAAAATGACTCAATTCTCTTTCTTTCTCAACTAAAAGCAAATAACTAAAGTCTTCTTTCACACTAAAGGAAAGAAAACATCCAAAATACACATTTAGGTATTTATTTGACTACTTTGTGTATTTGAGTGTGTAGATGTTTGACCCTCTTCCCCCGTAGAGTCTCTAAATGTCTGTAGTTTAACTAAACGTCTCTTTAAAGGACGTTTTCTCTGAATGAGTTTGTTCTCAGACTGATGATAAATCTTCAGCAGCTCTTACACACACCAAACGTTACTCGTTCATTCCTCTCTGTGTGCTGAAGGTTCACTCAGAGGGGTTAGTTCACACAGCACTCACACACTCATTTATACATTTATTAATAAAAACATGGAGAAAAGAGATTTTTTTTTATTCTGGGAGTAGGAAAATAAACACATATTTATAGTGTATAACTATATAAGATAGTGCCTCATTTGCATATTTAAACATGCATTTCTAGAAAACGTGTAATACAAGAAATAATAAGATTTTGTTATATATATTGACGTGTAGCGTCTACCCTCAACTGAGATGCAAATGTGTCCATATTATGGAACATATAACTCCATTCTTAGTCATTATTAAACATTAAACGTATTTAGTTTTTAACATATAAACACACAACACCTTTACCACAAACGCCCTGTTTCTCACACAGACACATGCAGCACGTGACCAACTCGACTCACATCATTGAAAGCGCCGACGTGACCAAACACCGATGAAGAGCTCTTTTTAATCCTCCAACAGTTGAAACACTCTCTTCCATCCAAAAGCTACAATTAAAGTGGCTTCACTGACTAATCGCTTTGTCTCATGAGCTTTGTCGTATCACCTTAAGAGACCCACAGGGACACACCTCACCCACAGGGACACACCTCACTCCACCTCACCCACAGGGACACACCTCACCCACAGGGACACACCTCACTCACAGGGACACACCTCACTCCACCTCACCCACAGGGACACACCTCACCCACAGGGACACACCTCACCCACCTCACCAACTTTTTTTTGCAACCAGAAGTGAAATGAGATGGTGGAGCCCAATACAACCGAAGGCTAAACACACTATGAAAGGGTTAAAGATTTAAGATAAAAACACAACAATGCTGTGGTAGAGACCTGTCAATCACAGTAAGCCCCGCCCTAAAGCATCCCCTGCTTTATGGTCTGTTTGACTCTAAATGGACCATAATTTACTAAATGAACATCATGCTGTATTGAAGAAGACTTGAAACTAGAGATTGAGACCATAAACTCATGTTTACAATGTTTACTGAGGTAATAAATCAAGAGAGAAGTAGAGTCATTTTCTCATAGACTTCTATACAACCAGAGGAGTCGCCCCCTGGTGGACATTAGAGAGAATGCAGCTTTAACACATGAAGCATCGGCTTCACCTTTCAGAACCGGAGGTTACCGCCTGGTTCGATACAAATGAACAAAGTTATCTAGTAAAGCCCGCTACAGAATAAAAGTATTTAAGTACTTCTATGGAGTGGATTGAGCAGATCACATCAAATCCACCTGCTAACCGATATGCGTTGAAAGAGGAGGTTCAAGAACGTTGCCCGAAATCTGCAATCAAACAAGAACGCAGCAGAATTACTTTAACCACTGCCTCATGACATCAACATAACACTAACCTGTGATGGAAAAAAAGATATGCTATGCTAGCTCTGTTGGCTACGGTCCGGGGCTACCATGTAAGGTGCCAACTAACCATTCACATCCATTCATATTTGGAGCTCGCTGGTGCAATCCTGCCCCACTTGACATTCAACGTCCCTGAAACGATTTCAACGTCTTCTGGGAGAAAAAGAATCCTCTGATATGACGTGAACCAGCGGAGCCGGGGCTCGAACCGCTAATCCTCTGATTGAAGGACGACCCTGCTCTATCAACATTGAGCCACAGTCACTACGATCATCAATGATCACGACGATCATTTCTTTCACAACAGAGTATCGTGAACTCCGACCTACCTGAACGTCACAGGATGAATGCAGAGGTTTAAATGTTCTGCTACCAAACGGATGCGACATCTTATTGTGAAGTCACATTGTTTGCAGGACCAGTTAACAACTTGAATGTAAAAGCTGGAGCATCCTGGTGTTATGCAGGTCCAGGATGCCCCCCGTTCAGGTCTCTGTCTATGTGAAATATGCCCCAAAAAGCACTAAAACTACATCACCAAGCAACAAAGTAAGTCTAAAAGCACATAACATGTTGGATTTAACTGTTTTTTTTCACCATCTAACCAAGAAGAAAGTGACTTGAGGCCAAGTCACGTGACAGTATTCCGGGTTCAAACAGCAGTAGACCGACCTGTCCTGACAATTACAGCTTTTTCCACCGCTGTCCTGTAGGAAGAGCCACAGGCCGCCCATATATGGTCAGTGGTAATGAGGGAGAGAGAGAGAGAGAGAGAGAGAGAGAAAGAGAAAGAGAGAGAGAGAGAGAGAGAGACAGACAGAGAAAAAAGAGATAGAAAGACAGAGAGAGAGAGTCATTTCCTCTCACTTCTTAAGCCTTCATAATGCTGACATCAGCACTCTGCCCTGACTACAACTGTAGCCCCAACACACACACACACACACACACACACACACACACACACACACACACACACACACACACACACACACACACACACACACACACAGGTCACTTACAGGTTCGAGCTAAATGCTCGTATTCAAGATGCAACTTAATCACCAGCAGCATCCGCGTGATTGTGATCGCTGGTGTCATGACAACCGGCATCATCGTCAACATCCATCTTTCATTCATTCCATCGATGGCAGCTTTTTAATACACTGTGTATATATATATATATATATATATATATATATATATATAAATATATATATATATTCATATATTGTATCGGGTCAGCCTGAGGCCAGGGCTGGACACGGAGAGTGAAGTGAAATCATGTACCGTGTCAATCAGAATCAAATCACTCACACACACACACACACACACACACACACACACACACACACACACACACACACACAAACAGACACACACATACACACACACACACATCATCACACACACACATCATGTTAACATCTCACAACACTGCTTAAAGGAAAAGAAAGAAAAGAAAAACATCACATAATGGCATGAAAAGGAAATTCACAACTTTCATCCTGCCCCGAGCCACACTCCACACCACACCGGGCCACACCTCGCCAACCCCCCCCCCCCCCCGTACCTTAGCAGTCCGCTCGGCCTCGCTTATCAAAAAGGATATGGCCATTCGGTGATCTTTTTGGCGTACTTCCTCACCAGGTTGTCTTCGCTGAAGAGGAAGAGGGAGCGGTTGACCGTTAGGCAGCTCTGCCGGACGGGTATGGGGTTGTACAGGGCCATGGTCCGGGCTCTCTGGGCCATCGACTGCTTGTACACTCGCTGCCCTCCGGGGGGCCCCCCTTGCCTGCTGCCGCCGCGGCCGGGCCCCCCTTGTCCGCCGGCACCCCCGCCACCACCGCCACCACCACCTCCTCCTCCTCCTCCACCATACCTGTTGGGTAGCTCGTCTCCAAAACGCGCCATTCTGTAGACACCAAACGCCAGAGGTTAGGAAGGAGCCGGGGGGGGACCTCAGAGTGACACCTCCACATGCCACCACCCCATCAGCCTCGGCTCCAAACACACATGCAGAAGCGGAGTCAGGTTCGGCGTCTCTCTCTGTCTCTCTCTCTCTCTGGCTCCCCTTCTCCGTCTCCTGCTAGTCTATCTGTGCGTCTCCTTCCCAGATCTTCAGCGCCGAGAAGATACCTCCATTTGTGTGCGTGGAAAAGGGAGGGGGTGAGGAGGAGAGAGAAGGGGGTGGGAGGGGATGGAGGGAGGGAGGGAGGGAGGGAGGGAAAAGCGCACGGTGTCTCTGACCGTGTGTTTGGAATGTGAATGTGAAACAGAGCGATGTGTTTATGTAATTTCTGGCGAATGAGTTCTCTGAGAGTAAGAAAAAAAGAATTTGGTTTTATTGGCGAGAAAACTGTCAGAAAATGTTCTATCTCGTCAGAGCATCCGCGTTTTCTCTCCGTCGGAAGAATAGCAAGGCATCCTGTTTTCTGTTGTTATTTTTTTTTGGGGGGGGGGGGGGGTAAAAAAAAACCTCTCCAAGAATGAGCCGGTTTTTGCATTTCAATAAGCAAACCGTAATCGATCACTTTTGATACGCGCGACGAGGACGCATGTAGCTGAGCGTTTCAATAAATATTGCAATCATCTCCACTAAGTAGGCTGTACCCCTGGCTGGAGACTGCGTCTTTTCCCCCTCTCAACAGTGCATCTTGACAGGATCTGCAGTTGTCTTTTTTTTTTTTTCTTCGTCCTCCTCCTCCTCCCCAGGTCCCCTTTTTTTTCTCCTGTGAGATAAAAATAGAAATAGATAAGAGTAAAATCTTTAATAATTCATTTATTCTTGTGCCATATATCCGCAATGTTTAGTGTGTTGTGGCACGGCAGATCCCCCCCCACCCCCCACCCCCCCCCACCGCCGCTCAATGCCACCACGCCGCTCGGGTTACACGCAAACGCCAACCGAGGGGGGCTTCCCCAAAATCCAAGCCTGGTGACATTTGTTGATATTTGGTGATGGACGGTGCGGCATCCCCCCTCCTCCTCCTCCTCCTCCTCCTCTTCCTCCTCCCCCTCCCCCTCCTCCTCCTCCTCCTCCTCCTCACCAAGGCGTCGGTCACTGATTTTGGGCGTGATTGCGCGCACTTGGAGACGAAAATACACCGGTGCTCAATCTACCAATTTATATCTTGCCCACTTCCCCGCGAGGGATTAAACCCAAAAAAAAAAAAAAAAAAAAGAGTTGAAATAAAATTAAAAGAAAAAATGAATGTCCACAACGATCATCTATAATCCAAGGTTGTGAGAACCAGAATCCCGGACGCGTAGGATCCGGAGGAGCAGAAACAGACCACTGAGGGAGGCAGCAGCATCACCATCATCAGTTCTTGTTCGGAAAACACGACGGTGTGTTGTAGCAGCGGCTTGCGTCTTCTCCGCCACCGGGAAGAAACCGTGCACCATGCCCGCCCAGCAGCATAGCCCCCCGAGGCTCCCCGATACCAGAGAGAGGCGGCCAGCCCCGCAGAGCTACAGCAAGTCCAGCGTCTCTTCTCTCTCTCTCTCTCTCTCTCTCTCTCTCTCTCTCTCGCTCTCTCTCTCTTTAGCTCTTTCCCTATTCCTCCCTCTGTGTGTGTGTGTTTTCTTTCCTCCCTCGACCCCCCAGGGGGACGTGAACCAACACGCCGTCGGTCCGGAGGAGGCTGTATATATTCCCGTGGAGACCAGCCTTGGAAGCAAAAGAAACCCGACGAGCGGAGAGCTTCTCCGGCTCTCACCGCGTTCAGTCAGCCGTCGGGGTTGAGCAGCGCACTGAGCATCTGATCGGTCTGACGGGAACCGAGCGCCGCGCGCAGATTCCGTGGCCAAGCCTTGCAGCGCACGACGCCCCCCCCCCCCCCCTACACCCCACACACTCCAACCCACTCCCCATATAGCGCACGACGGAGATGTATGGGCGTTAGTTGGGTACGGCGGGTCTCCTCTGCCCAGATCAATCATCATGCAATCTTATGATTGTTAGAATCACAATAAACAAGCAGGTCTAACATGTCAGATGTGGTCGGGAGGCCAAAACACGCGGGTCACCAGTGATGCCAGACGCGGTGGGCTGGATGGGTTTTTTTTGGGGGGGGGGGGGGGGGGTCCAGGAGTAGACGCCGCTCACGGCTTCTTCTCATGTTCACTAAGTGCCAAAAAAGCCTCAACAGCCCGTTCACTGTTTACTCAAACCCCACAAGCCAAGCAGAGGGCTTTGCCATGAGGGGGTGAAGGTGTCATGGAGACCAGAGGACTTCAGGGGTTCCTCCCAGCAAAGTGAGAGCCGAGTTGTTTCCACAATCTGTCTGAGTGTATTTTTTTTATCAATAAGTTCCCTTTCCCCTACTTTTCTATCTCCTGTCTCACAGTATAGACGGTTATGTAATATTGTTCCAAGCCAAGAAAAATTCTGCTCAAATGGGATTCCTTGGGAGGACTAAAGAAAAACTGTGATTTTTAGCTTATTTTTGGATTTCCAAAAAGGTTTTATAAGTTTGTTGTTTTGTATGAAAAAAAAGATGTTGACAATAAACTAAGTTGGACCAACATTTCATCTCCAGGAGGAGAGTTGAGAGAGTTTGTGAGTGGGTTGTTTTGTTTGTTTTACTGTACTGTTATTTTGAGGACGATTTGAAAGAGCTTTTTTTTTTTATCTCCCTTCGTTCCTCCCTTTTTTTTCTCCAAGCCGTCTGTCAGTCTGGCTCCGGCATCTGAGTCGTCTTTGATTCGGGTTGAGCAAGCTGTTTGCTTGGGCTAAACCGACCGAGCTGTCACCTCTCCAGAACAGGAAAATGAAGGTGGTGGAGGAGAGATGGGGGGGGGGGGGGGGGGGGGGGCAGTGAAATCCATAAAAACACATTGGCCAGAGAATCCCTTTCAAATAGACCCTATGAGATATTTTACGTAATGGAAACAGGAATAGAGTTAAAAGACACCGAAAAGCACCAACTCTGGTCACTTTAGAACATTGACGCTGTCCTTGGTGCTGAAATGGATACTGACGTGTTTCCAGGGACTTTCGGTGCTGTCCAAAGTGCTGAAACAAGAGCACAAAGCTCCGAACACCACCTGCACGCCTTTGGAAGTAGATTCCCTTCATTGTGCATGAGGGTGGGTTTCCATCTGTTAATTGCCGAGTGTTTGAGAGTTCTGCTCGCTGTTTGTCTCCTCTACCGGCTACTTTGGCAGGTAACCCACCCATCATTTGGAGATCTGACTCTGTTCTAAAAAATAGATAAAAATCAGTTGGTGAAATACTCAAAGTGTGCCATATGGTGGGTTTTGGGATGGATCTGACAGGCAAACTGTGGCAGACCGCGTGGAAGTCAAACGAAGTCTCGCAAAAAACTTCACGAAAGGGGATCATCTGGTGCTGTGAGATGTGCTGTCACAGCGACATCACGGGTTCTTTTACATGTTATCGTCACGCTTAAAACTACATAAAAACTCTAAAATGAGCACAGAAAAATCGTAGGTTAGGTTTTACAACCTACATATAATTTGAAGCGTGCCATCCTGTTTGCAGAAATGATTGCGTGGCGTCGGACAGAACATTCCCACGTCTCTGTCTCAACCATTAATGGAGCTACAAGAGCCAGTAACACCCACTGGGTCAAGACAAGTAGCGATCGTCTGGCGTTTGATTCAGTCAGGTGCTCATCAAATGATGGGTTCGCTGCACATCAAAACTAAGTTAATCAGTTTTTTTAATTACTCATGTTACTACGTTCCCATAAAACTAAACTGCACTCTCAATCACATTTCGAGGGAAACATATTTTCTGAAATTTAAGCCAAATTAAAAAATGATAGACAACCTTTTGGTTGGGTTTAGTAAAAAACATGGTTTGGTATAAAATGATTAGGATATTAAAAACAAAACAAAAACGCAACGAAGTGACTTGGTTGTATTCATCATCCTAAATGGCCGTATTTGAAAGGTGTTTTATGAACATGACTTTTCAGGAGACCAGGTTGAAACGCACCTGTAATGCCACCTGGTTAGAGCTGGGCGTGTCGAGGGAGCAGCCGAGTCCGTTTGTTATTTTGTTTAGCGCTTCACAATTCATGATGTTATCAGCACTGGAACAATATCACAAAATAGATCTTGGCCATGAACAGTGGTTCAAATAAACACCGTTTACACTGTCAAATCCATTATTTGGACCCTATTTGATACGTATACTGAAGATGGGAGATGAGTTGCATTTGCGTTATGAGTAATTCATCTGTTATAAAGCTCCTCGGTCACCCTGAGGTCTCACAGCTATGCTATTATTTACAAGATGCCCTTTCAACGTCACAACGTGTGTGCATCACCGCATTTGCCCGTCATCCGATTCCCGTAGACGAGTGGTCGCCAACAGGCACATAAAAGCCCGTTCCCTCTGACAGCAAGGGGAGGGGGGGAGAGAGAGAGAGAGAGACAGAGAGAGAGAGAGAGACAGAGAGAGAGAGAGAGACAGAGAGAGACACACAGAGAGAGAGAGAGACAGAGAGACAGACAGAGAGACAGACAGAGAGAGAGAGACAGAGAGAGACACACAGAGACAGAGAGACAGACAGAGAGACAGAGACAGAGAGAGAGAGAAAGAGGTGGGTGGTGGTGGAGAGACGGGGGGGGGGGATTTTGCGGGAAACCACGCAGTGATCGGATGCCAGAGACGACCCCCCCTCCCCCCCCTCCCTGTGAATTAGGACGGACAGAGAGGAAGGTGATGGCTGGAAACTTGTCGCTGTTCTTGTGCACGCTGGCATCCCGTTTTTAGCGCTGCTGCATGCCCATGCAGCCTTTCCCCGTCTCTTTCCCTGCGAGTGTGTGTGAGTGTGTGTGTGTGTGTGTGTATGTGTGTGTGTCTGTGTGTGTGAGTGAGTGTTGCTGCTGCAGCAGCTGAGGGAGTCGTGCTGAGGCCCTGATGCGCAGCATTGTCATTCAGGGAGCGTTCACACAGGCAACCCCCGCAGGAAGCCCTGACACCTCCCCCCCCCCCCCCTCTCCTCCCTCTCACCCCTTACTCTCCCCCCCCCCCCCCCCCCCCTCCTCCCCCTTCTGCTCTCTGATCTCACTCAGCAGGCCAAAGCTACAGAGCTGTCTGAGAGGAAGAGAATGAGAGAGACAACACAGCAGGATTAGGGCCAGTTCACGTTCAAATAGAAAAAGAGAGAATAGACATTATGATTCACTTAAGTCTGGCAACGTCGAGAGTTTTATTCCAAAATTTGATTTACTTCTGAGTAGAAATGGTGGCAACTTCTCTACGCAAGGCACTTCAGAAAAGAATTGTTTTATAGACGATAAGAAACTTAAAGTGGCAAATGAACATGATTCCCATTTTATTGAATTGAACTTGAAGAAGAAGAGATGCATTCTGGGACTTTCTTCTCACCGATGGAGATTCAGATGGATTTAGGTGCACAGGAGAGACCTCCTCCATCTTTTGTTTTTAAGTGAAGCTGAGTGCCAGGCTGCGAGCGCCAACAGCCTCCCGTCTCTTCATTGACTGCTGCAGCTGCAGTTTGTCAACCGGCAGTTTTATTTTTCACTCTAATGGCTGCGACGTTACAGTGAATATCGCTGGGATTTAAAATAGTTAAAAGTAAAATGAGTGAAGTACACACAAAATAACAAAATAGTTCAGAGACAGTACAAACACACGAGCCAAAAATAACAATACTGCAGACTGGGCTGGTGATTCTCAGTGGGATGTAGAGCACTACTCTACCTTCATATCATAAAAGTATTTGTTTCATTATCCATGCTTTAAAGGGAAACTGCAACTTCTTACAAGATCAGTTAAACTCTGGCGATCGGAAACAAAACAACCCCGGATTATGTCACAGTGATGTCATCAGGGTCATCCCAGTTTCCAGGGATACTGTAACACAGCATGCTTGTGTGTGAGGGGAGCGAAAGATGATGTCGAGTTGAATTATGGGAAATGTGTGAAATACCCCGTTGAACTCGTGGGGTCCCGTCCGTTAGCAAGCTTTTAAAATACATGTTAGTAACTATTGCAATTGACAAATACTTGTCTTGTGATTTTAAAGACCCCCCCAACATTTTGTTATTTAGGCTTTGAGGTGGTCTGAAGTTTCTATCGAGGGGTCTTGGACCCCCCGAGACTCCGATGGATCCGGTGTTACTGAAGCTTGACCCCATTGATCTCCGTCTCTCACACATCTCCAAACTTTATGGAGATAAAACATGAAATTGCCGACAACATTTTGACAAAGTGAAAGTATAAAACGTCTTCATTGTTTGGGACCAAAATATACAATCACGCTGCCTTCTGTTCTTTTTAGGACGTCGCACGGACATCAGAGCTAATAGATTAGTTTTGTGATAAATAAACGTGCAAAATGTTTCAACATTTATCTGCATCATTATGGAAGATTGTTTGTTTTAGTGTTAAAGACATTGCCTATTTTCAATACTATGCTTTCTGTTGTTGTATTGTTTATCCACAAAGGAACATTCTAATACAACTAGCTCCTCTCATCAGTACTCGGCTTTTCTACATGACTAAATAATTGCACTAAAAACATAAATAGAATTAAACAATAAATAAACTCAGAGCAGGATTAGAATTTACATCTATTTCAAATATATCTAAATAGTGTTAATAGAGCAGCAAAGTCACTAAATAAAGTAATTAATATCCCACTGGAAAAGGATGTTAATACAATAAATAACATTTCTGAGTGAAGTTTCGAAAGAATGAAGAAAACTTTCATCACAAAAAAAGAGCTTTTGGCCGACATCACAACGGTGGCCGATTGAATTAGGTTTCACTTTCATTTACATGTTCACAGTATTGTTTTTTTTACTAGCAAACATTTTATTGCACACACACTATTAATCGTAGTTGCTGCCAACTGGTTCACTTCACCTTTCGTCCTTTTGTCGGTTGAGTTTATACGGAAGTTAGTCCGCTACAGCGGTCGCGACGGCAACGCTACACCTACAAATGGCCGCCGCACCGACCATCCTGCTACAGAGATTTGAATGGGGAGATTCGTTTTTACCTGTTTTACTTCTTGGGCTGATATTTCCTTGAGCAAAGCCCTTAAACTCTGAGGACACCGGCGGAGATCTCAGGAGGAGAACGCTGCGGTTTGAACCGGGAAGCTTCCAGGTGCGAATGCATAATTTTAGCAACATGAGGCAGCCTGCATGATCAGCAAAAGCCTGCCCCGGATACAGGACGGGTTGACAAATGAAGGAACATTTCTGGAATAAAACCCAGTGAACCCAACTGGGCTCCTTAACACAAAATCAGCAATGAAGAGGCGGATTCACGAGCTTTGAAGGAGCGGAAAACAAAACGGACCCAATAAACCCCAAAATTATCATTATTACGACTGTTAGACCGAGTGTGACCTCTCTGTCGGCTACTGCTGTCGTTACTGCTTTTACATGTACAAACACTGCTACCACTTGCTTGTAAACGGCAACCGAAGGCCAAGTATTGGTTGCCAATTTCTCAAAAACGGGCAACCGTTGCCGTCGCAGCCCTGCTGCGTGATGCTGTCTCGTCGGATAGAGATCGAGGTCGTCTGGTCATTTTTGACCAGTTCAGCACGACAGCCCGCGCCAACACTGCGGCACTCGAAGCCCCGACCCACGCTGCCTCGCCATTTTGTCTTTTAGAACACAACAAAAGCACACGAAAAACACACACACACACACACACACACACACACACACACACACACACACACACACACACACTTACAGGGCTTCATTCATGATGCAGGCTAGCTGTGTTTTGCTGGACTCCGTGTGGCCGACGAGAATGAGAAGCGTTTATGTAACGTTTGGTCATGTGATGCTTCTTTGAACTCACAAGCTTCTGTCTACAGTAAGTGTGTGTGTGTGTGTGTGTGTGTGTGTGTGTGTGTGTGTGTGTGTGTGTGTGTGTGTGTGTGTGTGTGTGTGTGTGTGTGTGTGTGTGTGTGTGTGTGTGTGTGTGTGTGTGTGTTATGCAGACAGGCAGAGAGATATAGTGAGCTGATGTAGCGTCCAAGCTAATTAGGAGGATTGCTCCTTTTTTTTGGCTTGTTCTCACGCCGACTCAACCAGTATTAATTGATTGGCTGGTTAATGGGAGTGGAGAGGAGGAGCGCAGGAGGGAGGAAGAGGAGGAGGAGTGTGCTGGTCTCAGCTAATGGGCCCGGGCTCTGGTGTGTGGAGTAAGCATTCTAGTCAAAGCATCAGCACTATAGGACGGACAGAAAGAAAGAGAGAACAGCAGAAAAGAGAAGGAAGACGGAGAAACTGTTAAAGAAATGAAACTCTTTCTATTTGTTTAATGAGCTGCGTCGTGACGCCACAGATCATCCCACGTACACACAGACATCCACACCAGAGACAACACTATGCTGAATTATCTACAGATATTATCAGTCGATTCTTGCATGTAACTGATTCTTTAATGCCTGTTTAGTTACGTATTTAGACACATATGACATTACTTGCATTACACAACATCCTCTGTCTGGTAAAAAGCTGAGTCTGCAAAGCTGGATGGAAAAGAGGACAAAAGAATGATGGAACAAGGGGAACAATCCTCTGTACTGCCTCCTTATCTATGTTCTCTACGGCACCAAAAACTGCAACTTTCTTCTTTATTTGATACTTTATTATTCAATACCCTTTTTAAATATGCTGGCCGGACGGCAACCTCTGGTTCTAAAGAGCAAAGCCAGTGAAGAAGTGCCTTAAACTGGCATTCTCTCTGCTGACTCCTCCGGTTGGTAAAAGAAGATCGATTGTATGGAAGTCTATGAGAAAATGACTCTACTTCTCTCTTGATTTATTACCTCAGTAAACATTGTAAACATGAGTTTATGGTCTCAATCTCTAGTTTCAAGTCTTCTTCAATACAGCATGATGTTCATTTAGTAAATGATGGTCCATTTAGAGTCAAACAGACCATAAAGCAGGGGATGCTTTAGGGGCGGGGCTACACAGTGATTGACAGGTCTCTACCAGAGACGTGTACGGCGTCTCTACGTCACTCCTCCTCAGTCCACATACGGTCACTTCCTGTTCACTGGTTGCAAAAACGCCAAGATGGTGACGACCGTAATGCTGAGCTGCTTCCAAATTTACAATTCATGACAAAAAATCATTAATAATGAATATTAAAAACTGCAGACAACATATGTGCGTCATCCCTAAAAGCAACACTGTCTTTGGTGAAATCGCTCCGGATTACGGATGCAGTCTCCTCAACTGTTTTGATATTTTTACATTGTTTTTAACTTTTTTATTGTTTTGTTTTTAAGTCTGTAAAAACACTTCATAAAGTGAATATAAAGTCTTTATCAGAAAGTCACAGAAACTGTGGGACATAATCTTTCTTAATCTGACGTCAGAAAGGTGGATTTCAGACAATGTTCGACCATCCGAGAAAGCACGTATTCAGAGACTTCAAAACGAGTACAAAGCGTCGACAGCAGCAGAGATCACGGGGGTCAAAGGGCACGGCTTTCTGGTCTCATGGGATCCAGCGCTTGTGGCCTTGCTATTGCGTTTTTTGTGGCTTCCTCTTGGATGCGTGCTTGAGACCTGGTCTCTACTTTGTTGTCTAGGTTGATGCTCAGAAAAGTCCCGAAAACGGCAAAATAATAAAACACAAGCAGACGGCAGCGTCTCTGCAGATGCTCACTTCTACTGGATCACCAGTGACGATTGAGAGGGATTCTTCTTGTGTTTTATATATACTACTACTCATTGTGCCTTCATTTTTCTGTTCTGCTTTATTACACCTTACTATACGTTTAAGTTAACAAAACTTAAAAATCAATATCAGAATATAATCTTCAGTGATTGTGTGGCAGCTTGGGGAGAGACACAAAGATAAACATCGCTTTATCAAATTCAGAGCAGTTTCAAACATTCTGGGCTGAAATCAGGAGTAAATAGAATATAAAACCCTCGCAGGCCAAATCCGAGATCGCACATCTTTCCGGAGATAAACCCGGAACGCTCTTGTCGGTGCAGCACAATGTGTGGCAACCCGCCAGAGCCGGAGGGACGGCCAACGGAGAGCCAAGTCAAGCACGTCGCGCCCATATGTCTCAGGATGTGTAATACCCACCGAGGGGCTGCGAGAGCCATCCAGTTGGATAAATGTTAAATTTACAGCAGAATTAACCCACAGAAGACTGTTGACTACGCTGCGTTTAACCCTCTCCACTGCGCCTTCACAACTGCAATAGTTGGTCAAATGTTAAATATTATAGTAACAACAAAAGGTGTTTCGATCCATGAGTGAGGACATTTTACAGTCATTATATAATAAACCTCTTTTCCTTCCAGCCTTCCTAGAATTCCTCACATTACTGGCGTTACTACGGTTACATTAGATGATGTGTAAGAGGAGGAAACATCGTGATTCGTCATTTTAAAGAGGCTGCGGAGTGGGAACTGTGAACATGACTCTCAATGTTCTGATTAAAGAGCACAGAGGGGACGACGCTGAGACCTTCTACTCGTCCTTTAATGCTTCTTTTTCTCCTTCAAAGTAGTTCATTGGAGAGGAGAAATAAGGGGAGGAGAGGAGAGGAGCGATGAGGAGAGGAGAGAGTAGAGTGCAGAGAGTAGAGATAGGAGATGAGATGAGATGAGATGAGGAGCGGAGAGATGATGAAACAGGAGGAAAGGAGAGATGAGATGAGGAGAGGAGATAAGAGGAAATGAGTAGAGGAGAGGAGAGGAAAGCAGAGGAGAGAGGAGGGGAGGAGAGAAGAGGGGAGGAGAGATGAGGAGAGGAGAGGAGAGGAAATGAGAGATGAGGAGAGGAGAGGAAATAAGAGATGAGGAGAGGAAATAAGAGAATATGAAAGGAGATCAAAGGAGAGATGAGGAGAGGAAAGAAGAGGGGAGGAAATGAGAGGTGAGGAGAGGAGAGGAAAGCAGAGGAGAGAGGAGGGGAGAAGAGAAGAGGGGAGGAGAGATGAGGAGAGGAGAGGAAATGAGAGATGAGGAGAGGAAAGAAGAGGGGAGGAAATGAGAGGTGAGGAGAGGAAATAAGAGAAAAGGAAAGGAGATCAGAGAAGAGATGAGGAGAGGAGAGGAAATGAGAGATGAGGAGAGGAAAGATGAAGAGAGATGAGGAGAGGAAAGAAGAGGGGAGGAAATGAGAGGTGAGGAGAGGAAAGAAGAGAATAGGAAAGGAGATCAGAGAAGAGATGAGGAGAGGAGAGATGAGGAGAGGAGAACCTTAGTTAAGATGCTCTCCTCTGAAACCAGCAGTCTCGTATCGTCGGCTTCTTGCCGTAATGTAACTGCGATGTCACTCTGACATGCGATCAGCTGATACACAGAGTGACCTGTACGCTCAACGGATGAAACCAATTCAAACCACTAGAACCTCTTCATGGCCGGAGATGCAAACTAAGTAGGACAAAGCAACGCTGATCTGCTTTTCCTCTGTTCTGGACATGAGCGTGTTGCCCACGGTTCTGTGTCGTCTGTGCACGTTGAACACGCTGCTGGTCTGTGGAGCTCCGGACCTTTTGTTCCGTCTGGAGACGAAGCGATGCAAGAATATCTGGTTAACTCCCAACAAGTTATATTTGAGGCTCATACAGCAGATTGTGTTTCAATTCCTGCCAAAAAAAAAAGTATATTTTCTTTTACAGAATTTTGAGAGAAAGTTAGCAAACTTCAACGCATCCAAATTACACAAGCATGACAGTTTCTAGATCATTTTAACACCAGATTATTTCAGAAAATATGTTACAGCGGTGCCAGAAACCCCCAAAAACGCCCCATACGAGGGAGCAGTTATTTGTTTCCAAGAGCCTCATTTGAAAAGCTGCCCTACAAACGAGTCATCCTCGTGTCAGAGGGTTCAAGAGCAGCACTGCATCCTCCAGGATTACAGGCGCAGGTACCCTGCAATAAATCCAGCGAGGAGCATGAAGAACAAGGACCGAGGTTCAATTCCCAGCCCGGCGTCTGTTCAGATACAGCCACACCAGGTGGACTGCAGAGTAATGCGAGTGTTTGCCTGTTTTTGGTACCGCGTTGTTGGACTGAACCTTTGTCTCTCCAGGTAATGTCTTAAAACCTGCATTCTCTCTAGTGTCCACCAGGGGGCGACTCCTCTGGTTGTATAGAAGTCTATGAGAAAATGACTCTACTTCTCTCTTGATTTATTACCTCAGTAAACGTTGTAAACATGAGTTTATGGTACATTTAGTTTAATTGAGAGAGCAGAAAGTAAAGATGGAGAAAACTACTGGAGATGAGTGTAAAGATAAGGGCGAGAGTAAAGGAGTAAAAAGAAAGGAGGAGTAAAGAAAGGAGAAATAAGAAAAGTGAGCGGGGTGGGGGGGGACCAAATGAGGACAAAGACAAAAAGGCGAGGAGCTAAAAATGTGATGAAAAGCAGCTGAGAGGAAGGTAAAGAGGAGGCGGGGTGGAGGAGGAGGAGAGATGTATAGAGGAGGCAGGAAATAAAGTCAGATAGGAAGTGAGAGAAGAGAGATAGCGGAATGACAAAAAGGAGACGAGGAGCGGAGCGAGCGAGCGATTGAAAGGCCGAGATAAGGAGGTGGAGGAAGGTGAAAAGGGAACAGATGGAGATAGCGAGGGGGTGAGGAGGAGGAGGAGGAGGAGGAGGAGATACGAAAGGAGGGAACGGAACAGTCATCATTGTTCATCATTTAAGGTCTAGGAATGTCTAAAGCCAGAGAACTCCGTCTAATTACCACAGAACTCCTAAACCATCATCGGACTCACAAGGAACAGCTAAAAAAAAAAAACTTCTTTGTCAAAACCTGGAACCCACATTACCCACAATGCAACTCCAGTGAGGACAGTCGGTGATAGATCCAGGCGTGCTATGCTAATTGCCGGGTCTGGTTATAGCTCTTTCTAACTTCACACCTCCACTTTCTTTTATTCCATTTTCAACCAGTCTGGACGCTGACTCAAGTGACATCACTAGAGTCAATTTAGCACGATTTTAAGCCCCAAAACGTTTAAAGAAGTACCGACTATAAAACCTATAAACAGGCTGTGATGTGTGAAGTCAGCTGAATTCTTCCTCATATCTCACAGGTGCTTTAATATCAAGACTTTTTCCATCAGTTTGTTCCAATGACTCCATTTCCATCCAAGATGGCGACGGCCGTAATCCAAGATGGCGACGGTGAAAATCGCCAAACTCTAAAAACGTCCACAGACCAGCGAGAGACGTCACGGTGACGACGTCCTCTTCTTCTACAGTCTGTGAGACGGACACGTGCACACACGAATCTCCTGCTGAAGGAATAATAACGCTTTGAGAAGAAACAAGTAAACGTTTTGCTGTGAAGGTTGTTTACGGTTCCTTGGCTTAGTTTAAGGGTTAGACATGTTGTCATAGCTACGGGCTGCAGAACGTCAATGAGGGTCCTCATAAGAGTGTAAGTTACAGTGTGTGTGTGTGTGTGTGTGTGTGTGTGTGTGTGTGTGTGTGTGTGTGTGTGCACTGTAAGTAGACCAGCACACACAGGTTTACCAGGCAGTGATAAAGTGGCTGAATAAATCTACATCTCTCCTTCCTCTCCTTCATCCTTCATCCTCAGATCTCTCCTTCTCTTTGTCATCTCGCTCTCTTTTTCTAGGCTTCTCCTCTTCCCTTTCTTTTTTCCTCCCTCCTCCCCCCCCTCATTTCTCCATCACTCCCCCCGCTCTCTTCCCTTCCTCTCCCTCACATTCACTCTCCTTCTCGGCTCCTCCCTCCTTCCATTTCCTCTTGCTTTCTCATTCGCTTGTCTCCTCATCTCACCCCTTCTTCCCTCTCTCACCCCTTCCACCTTTCTTCTTCACTTCCTGTATTGTTTGCTCTGCTGATTCACACTTCACCTCGTCTCACATCCTCCCTCTTCTATTCCTCCTTAATCATCTGCTTTTGTCTCTCTTCTATCGGTTTCCTTCCCATTTTTATTTCTCTTCTCCCAAAAGGCTGCTTTTATTTTTAGTCTCATGCTCACCCAACCGTCCATGTCACAGTGTCCTCTTTGCTCTCTCTTTACTTCACTTTCTCTGGAATGACGGAATAGTTTATATACAGCTTATAAAGGGAATATTATCAATCTTATTGTTTGAGAATCAGCAGCTTCTCATACCTACATGGTGCTTTTTAAAAAGGACTTAAGATCTTGACCAACACATACAAAAAAAAAGATTTTAACTGCAAATATGTCGGGCCAGTCAATGAATTCTGAACTTCTGCTCCGATGCTTTGTCTATTCTGTTGTGTTGCTGCTGTTAAAGTCCCAAGAAATGTTGAAAGAAGAAGACCCCGGAGTCCCGCTGACGACCCTCTTCTGAACACAGTCTTATCTGGATCCTCCGTCTCGGGCCAATAATGCTCCACCTTTATTTTAAACTCGCCCTTTGTTGCCCTGGAAATGATGGTGTAATACTTTGATGGTTTGACCCACGTTTTGCTTTTCTAATTGTCTCTCTGGAAATCCCCAAACGTTCCAGCTCAGGCTGGTTTTCCTGACACCAGTATTTCAAAAGTGTATTTAAAAAAACAACATTCATTCTTTCCAAGTTATACATTGAGTCAAACAGGTTATATGTTGAATCGTCTAAATCCTAATATATTAACACAATCGACTTACTGTGACAAATCAAACTCCAACGCTGAACCGTCGCTGGAAACGTTCATTGTTTGGGACACAGTTTGGACTCTTTGCAGTCTGAATGTGGGAAACGTTGTGCTGCAGCCATAACTCACTTAAAGAAAGAAGACAGGTGGATTTTTACATAAAAATCTTGCTGAGTCCAGCTTTAATGTGCTTAAAAGCCATTTCAAGTTTAAACTCATTTACTTAGTCAATATATCTCAAGTATAATGAGAGAGTGTGTGTGTGTGTGTGTGTGTGTGTGTGTGTGTGTGTGTGTGTGTGTGTGTGTGTGTGTCTAAGAGCCGTAAATGTCCCCGGTGTAACGGTTTCATTGAGAAAAAAGCTGAGGCATGAAGGGTGAGGCGGTGCCCTCGCTAAATGGGAGTGGCTGGCAGCCGGCCAATCACAAAGAGAGGGCGACCCTGAGTGACAGCTGGAGAGCGAGAGAGAGGCAGAGAGTGTAAAGAGCTCTTAAGAAAAACAGAATGTCATCTACCACAAATGATGCAGTCACCCTTGAACCAATCAGGAAGGAGCACTTCTTTGTTAACTCGTTTATTTTCCCAGAGTTTACTCTATAGGCATCTGAACGGGGCCTACAGGGCACGAGCCCAGGGGCCCACAGTGTGAGGGGGCCCAGTGGCCTTCACCGACAAAATGACCCAAAAGAAAGAGAAAATTATGACAAAGCGACACAAAAAGACCAAAACAACCACAAAGAGACACAGCATGACTACAAAGAGACACATAACAACCACAAAGAGACACAACGGGACTATAAGGGACAAAAAAACAACTGAAAAGAGATTTAAAGGGACTACAAAGAGACCAAAACAACTTCAAAGAGACACAGCATGACCACAAAGAAACACAAAACTACAAAGAGAGTCAAAGCAACAACAAAAGAGGCAAAACTACAGACCAAAATAACTGGTCAAAAAAAATGTCATTACAAATTCATTCAAGTAAAACTCTTTTTTGTTGGGATGATCTTCACTAAGACTGATCATTTGTCTTTTTTTGTCTCTTTTACATTTTGAGTAAAAGATAAAAAGAAAAGGCTTCCAGATCTCCACCGCTGAGATCGTCGCCATGCCGTGCAGCCCGACCCCCCAAACCCACCGCCACCCACCAGAGAATCGGCTGTGTCATTACAGGAAGATAGCTGTGACTAAGACTATTAGCTAATTGATAGGCTGACTGTGTTTGGCTGCTGCCGCGGCCGGCTGACACAACAAAACGAAACACGCCCAGCTTCTCTGCAATAATCATTTCCGACTCCGAGGAGACGTCCACGAAACACTCGGGAAGTTTCCTTTTCAAATCAAATCTTTCATCTCCTGCACAATAAAAAGGAATATTTCCAACACTGATGAGTTGCACTTTAATTTTGAAAGTACATCAAAAAAAACAACAACAACAACCCTGAACTGAAAATCGCTGAAAATGCAAACCTGTCCTCTGAAGGACGCGTCCGTCCGCTCAGGAGCCGGCGTGACTCACAGCTCGTCCGTTGTAATAGTAGCTATACGTGGAGAAAGTCATTTGTTTCACTGTACTCATACTTTACATTTCACACGAGTAGAAAGAAGAATGTGATGAGTGGTAAGGGACGGGTTAAGTGTTTTAACACAATATGACAGTGTGCATTAATGCATGAAGTACATGTATTTCCCTACGCGTGGTTTTTTTTTTGGGGGGGGGGGGGGGTTTGTTCAAACTGCTGCCTTGTGCACAGTTCACTCCTCAGAGAGAACAAACGCGTTCCCGGCAGATTTCTCCTCATTAAAATAAAGGACGAATCAATGATTTCTAAAAAAAAAGAAAAAAACTTCTATTTATCCAGGAGAGGAATTTGCTGAGCAGTCAGGCGTTTTCTCTGCAGAAGAGCTTTACAGCCGCTCCTGCACGTTGTTGTTACTCCTGCACACGTTCACATCTGAAATCATTACATGACTCTATGTGGGATTGTTGTTGCATATGTGATTGGTTCACCACGGACCAATGGTGAACGCTATATACAAAACAACACACAACGGTTTCTTCGTGGTTGACTTTGAGACGTTTAAGTTGTAAAATTGGTTCGTCCCTTTAAATCAAACTGTTGGCCGCTCCGTCCCTGGCTCCTCCCGTCCGAGTGTCCTTGAGTGAGACACTGAAGCTCAAGTTGCTCTCCGGAACGCTTTTACACTCTCACGCTTAGAAATGGGTTGAATGCAGCGGTCACCCTAACATAAATAAAGTTTAATTCATTAACTAATTAACTAGCTCAGCTTACATACTTTCATTGTTCTTACAAATCTGCTACTTTCGTAATGTACTTATATATTTCATTGTGTTGTGTTGTGTTGCATTGTGCTGTACACCGTTTCACTTTAGTGTTTGCTGTTTAATTGTACTGATAATATTAGGCCACTAAATTGTAATTACCTGCCCAGAGGACTAAAGATGGAAATTATCTCTCTAACTAACTCACACATCGCACATTTACAGTGAGGTGGAACCTGAAATGTTGATTATTGTGCATTGTCCCTGCAAGTAAGACAGTAAGACAAGAAAACAGGGACACCAAACCAGCAAAAAGAAAACTCGAGTCGGCACGATGCTTTAAATAAGCTCCAATGTGCCAATTCTCATCCCAACACAACACGATGGCAATAGTATGTGTCGATGGTGGCGATGTTTGTGTATTTGTGTCAACACTGGTTCATCTGGGCAGTCCTCTACTGACACTCTGTGGTCACACGAAGAACTGCAGATACAGGTTTTTGTAAGAGGATTACCTCCACTCATGTTGTTGTAGTAACATGTTGAGGTACTTGTACTACTTACATAATATCTCACATTTCTGCTACTTCATACTCAGATTTCAGAGACACGTTTTGTAATTTTTCACTTCACATTTATCTAATAACTTTGAGTTAAATTTATTTTATATAAATAATACAAAACTAAATCAACAGACTAGTGATGATGTAATATCATAGATCAAAATAAAACTTTATTGATCCCTGGGATGAAATTCACGAGCTGGCAACATTTGACATTTTTACACGTTAACGCATCATTATTATTATAATCCAATATTACAGTATGAATCAAACATATACAGATAATGTGTACTTTCAGTTTACTTTAAGTTCATGTTCATCTTTTTTCTTTGACTTTTGTTCAACAAATTCAAATTCAACAAATATTTTAAAAAATGTATCTATTCCGGGGTGCAGGTTTTGCTGTCTGAAGGCAACCAAAGGCCTAGAATTGGTTTCCAATTTTCCAAAATGGTTGCAGACGGCAATACCGCAAACCTTTACCTCTTCGCCCTGCAGGTGTACTCTTTTTGTTTGTATCCGTTTTACTTGTTAACAAACTGCTATGAAGTCTAAGAGGTTTTAAAGATCTGGTTTTAAAGATTCTGGTGGATCTATTAGCAGATGTGTAAAACAATATTCACAACTAAGTTTTCATTGGAGTGTTCATCACCTGAAACTAAGACTCACTCTGTTTTCGTGTGTTCAAGATGAGCCCTTCATGTCTACAGAGGGAGCAGGAGGCGGGGTCCGCCATGTTGCACCACCATGTTTCTACAGCAGCCCAGAACGGACAAACCAAACACTGGCTCTCAGAGAGGTACTTTCCAGGTTTTTAGTTCCCTGAAGGCCCGCGTATAGCTCTCCGACACCCTCGTGAAAGACTGCGGTAATCTTGAAAAACGGAGGAGGAAGCGGAGGGGTATTTGAGGGGTATTCGGTTGGATGCAATCTGCTACCTCACCACTAGATGTCGCTGAATCCTACAAACTGTCCCTTTAAAATGGTATGAAAACCAGGCTACAGCAGTGGAGGTAATCATCTTGGAATAATAAACAAGTTGGAATGACGGGAGGTTTTCCTGTTCTTGAACGCCCACCCAGTTCAAAACATCCTCCAAACCCCTTGAAACTGGTTTTCTAATCCTTAAATCAAGCTGTGTGTGTGTGTGTGTGTGTGTGTGTGTGTGTGTGTGTGTGTGTGTGTGTGTGTGTGTGTGTGTGTGTGTGTGTGTGGCAGCAAGGTGATACAGGACCAAATGCGTCATGCTGACACACACTGTGACGCAGGTGGGCACCATGCCCCCATACACACACACACACACACACACACACACACACACACACACACACACACAGACAGACATGAATAAAGAGAGGAGAGAAGAGGAAGAACTCTGATTTGATGTGTTCAAGAGAATAAATCAAACACACGTTGCAGATAAGGTGATCAGTTATCAACACAAGAGGGCAGCAGAGTCCCACATGAAGACTCCTCCTCCTCCTCCTCCTCACACTGAAGCTTTGGTCCACCGTGTGTGTGTGTGTGTGTGTGTGTGTGTGTGTGTGTGTGTGTGTGTGTGTGTGTGTGTGTGTGTGTGTGTGTGTGTGTGTCGGTCTGAGTGGTTGTCAGTCAAAGAACCACCAGACCTTTGATCAAACTGACTGGGCGGTGGTGTGTGTGTGTGTGTGTGTGTGTGTGTGTGTGTGTGTGTGTGTGTGTGTGTGTGTGTGTGGAGGTGGGTGGGTCGAGGTGAAATAAAAGGAGAGGAAGTGGGGTGAGTCACTGAGGTTTGGGATGAAAGGGATGAGCGGGAGATGAAGGCTTCTGTAAAGTAAGCCTCACACAAACAAAGCAACCTCTTGCTATTGTGCCAACTACTGTCGTCTCTCAGAAGCAAAAAGCGTGTCGTTGCCAAAAAACGAGGCAAAAAACCCCCAAAAAAACTCTTTGGGACGAGGGCGTTGAGGACGGTTGGGCAAACAAGACACGTGACATCAACCCGGGAGACCGAGAGATATTTAAAGAATATAAATCGAAGGAGAAACGTTTAGTGTAACAAACAAAGAGGGACATTGAAAAGAGATCCAACCTTCACTTCCAATGAGAGTTAACTATGATCTCACCAGAGTGATACGGGAGTCTTGGAGCACTTTTATGAATTATGTGTGAAGAGTGAAAACTGTGAGACAGACGGTCGGTGGAGTCGATGCAGAACCAGACTGTCCGTCTAGAAATTACTTTGATATAATACTCGTTTGTTTTTTCCAGCTATACGTTTTCATGGGAAACATAATTGCTGCCTTTAGTCATCAAAGTCATATTTCTGGGGAAGCAGTGAGGGAGGACTGACACTGACGGGATCTGTCTCCTGAGTTCTGCATGCGGTTTGGTGAAGTTTGGAGAAACTTTTCAAAGTAAAAAAATGAAATAAAAAGTAAATTATTCTCGTTTGTGTTGTGTCAATGTTGTCACTTTTTAAAATATGGCACCAAAACCAGAAATCTCTCCCCTAACGTGTGCTGCTATAGCGCCTGTAAACCATAAACAGGTGGATATTGTAGGGAAAATGAATGCAATGTTGTACGTTTATGGTTCATTAATAACCTTTACTCCATAAGTTATTAAAAAAATAGACTGAATCAGGTGTCATTAAATGAGTAGTTATTTCTAAGAGATCACTGATCTAGAAACGTGTTTACTCATCCGACTGAATGTACTGAATGAAACGGAAGCGGTATGAGGAAGAAATAGCGGAAGATATAAAAGAGGAGGGAGGGGAACCGGACTGATGGGGGGATGGAACGGAGAGGTGGAAGGTGAGCGAGAGGAGGAGGAGGAGGGATATTAAAATGAATGATGTGCACTCTGGGAAGCAGAGGTGCATGCTGGCAGCAGAGTGGCGTCGCCCGAGCCAGCAAAGCAAACTGACTGATGCTGGCGCTAATACAACACAACAGAAAGACAAGTCAGTGAGGGAGAGATGGAGAGACGGAGAGACAGACGGGGGAGCAAAACATGTCTGACTGACCGCCCTGTCGACTCTCGTCTCTCAAACGTTTAACGTTCATGTGGTTCTGCAAAATACGTTTTTTTTCCAGCCTCGTTCTGATTCACGTGAACGAAGGAAGGAAAATGACTCTGGATTCGATAATTAGTGCATTTTACAACTTTTAGGCAGGCGGCAATGTCCTAAAAGCTGCATTCTCTCTGGTGTCCACCAGGGGGCGACTCCTCTGGTTGTATAGAAGTCTATGAGAAAATGACTCTACTTCTCTCTTGATTTATTACCTCAGTAAACATTGTAAACATGAGTTTATGGTCTCATTCTCTAGTTTCAAGTCTTCTTCAATACAGCATGATGTTCATTTAGTAAATGATGGTCCATTTAGAGTCACACAGACCATAAAGCAGGGGATGCTTTAAGGGCGGGGCTTACTGTGATTGGCAGGTCACTGCCGCCACCAGAGACGTATACGGCGTCTCTACATCGCTCCTCCAAAGTCCAAATATGGTCACTTCTGTTCATTGGTTGCAAAAACAACAACATGGCGACGGCTGTAATCACAGTCTACGGACTACGGAGTCGCCCCCTGGTGGTCAGTAGAGAGAATTCAAGTCTTAAGACGCATTGGCTTCACTCGGCAGAACTGGAGGTTGCCGCCTGGTTTAAACCATGATGAAGACATTTTATTACATTACGGTCATTTAGCGGACGCTTTTATCCAAAGCGACTTACAATTCAGATGATATGACATTTCTACAGCATAGGCACAGCTACGGGAGCAAAGACCTGCCATAGTCGAAAGCCATCGTTCTTTAAACATTTTCTCATGGAGAAGCAAAGTAACTAATAACAGGATTTTGTCACAACTTCCACATTGATCCCCAAAACATGAGAGCCTGAAGATGTCTTTTGTATATCTGGAGAATTATTCAAATTCTGAATTTAATCGACGAGAGGTCATTTAGTGGCCACCATATAAATCTATATATGTGAGGCTTTCAGCTTCTTCAGATGTTGTCTGACTGATACTCGTATTTCTTGCAGCTTCAGATGTCGCTGTGCTTAAACAATTAACTTTGGGAGAACTTCATCGAACTGATACGATGGCAAAACGCTACAAAAATAACACTAAAGTTGTAATGTACTATATATATATATATATATATATATACACTGCACTCTTGTTATTGAGTGAATCACTACCTGAAAGTTTTTTTTTTTAAATTTCTCTGCCATCTTTTTTCATAAGGTAATTTAAGGTACAGAAACCTGATTATTATGGTGCATGTAAATGCATTGCAACTTGATTTGTTTCCCTGTAAGCTGACTTCTTGTGTGGTCACAAAAGTCTTTTCATGACAACAGTGAAATCAGAAGAAAAGTAACTTTAATAACCGTCCAAAATAATTCAGCGCAACAAAAGAAATTGTGAACACAATCTTTGAAGACCGCTTGGTGCCTCGTGTCTCAGGACTAAATAAAATGTATGCAATGTTTGTGATGCACCTGATAGGAATGAGAATGAGTCTGTGGGAGCGTGTTGGAGGTGTGGAGGTGACAGCATTTGGCGAGATGTTGTAGCTTTGGCGTGAGGGCACTGCAAATATCGGCCTCCTCCCTCTGAGGAGGAAGAGGAGGAGGGACGTGAAAACAGAGAGGAGGAGGAGAAATATGCTGCTGTACTTTCATCAAGTTGTGGTTGTTTTTGTGGCGTTCGTATTACATACAAGCTGTTTATTATTGTACGTCTAGTTTGCCTTTTTTCTCTGTCATATATCGCTCGACTTCACAAATCCACTATACACTTTAAAATCTTTGAATTAGAACAGATTACAGGCAATAACTACACTAATAAAAACTCATCTGGTCAAAGTAATTATACTGTATCTGTGGTCAAAGTGTGAATTTTTTAGTTGCTGCGCACCGCTACACACGGAGCACACGATGAGACATGTGCAGTAAATGTAACGGCTTCGAGAAGGAGTTTATCGATCGTATGTGTCCTATTTGATGTGCCATGCATCCGTTTAGGGTGTGTAGCAACCGGCTTCTTCTCCATCACTTGAACTGTCGGCATGATGGAAAAGAAGAGACCGCTTTATTATATCACCAACGCATCCTCATCAGGCAGCAACCTGTCAGTTGCATTCTCTCTACTGACCAGCAGGGGGCGACTCCTCTGGTTGCAAAAAAGAAGTCCGATTGTATAGAAGTCTATGAGAAAAATGACTTCTCACCCTACTTTACCACCTCAGTAGAGAGAATGAAAGTTGTAAGACACTTCCGCATCGGCTTCACTCTGTAAAACAGGAGGTTTGTGTCGTCCGTCATGTGACTCAGACTCCATCTTCTTCAGGTTCATTTTCACTGTATAAATTGGTCGTGTGGATCGTCTGTATTGTAATTTGATCGGTTGATCTTCCTGGTTTTGTGCGGGGAGTTAAACAAGGACGGAGGATGTTGAATGCTGTTCAGACTGTAAAGCCCCCCTGAGACAAATTCATGATCTGTTATATTGGGCTATAATATAACTAAAAATTGACATTTCCACTTGATGCACACAGAACTGATGTGCCAGTTATTGCTTTTCACTTTGTTTGATAATGTGGTCACTGGGAACTTTTTAATGACATCCAAAAATGAAGACTGTTATATGATTGATTCCTCAAATTAATAAAAGTAAATGAAACCACCGGTTATAATTATTTCTACTTGCTGGAGGCTTTTACATTTTTAAATCTCCGTGTTTTAATGAGTTCTTTCTCACGTCCAGTGACGTCACATGATCCAAAAAAAACAAAGAGGCCCTTTCTCTTCTCAATCACAATGTCAAAGAGGGAAACGGCAGATTGATACGGCAAGTTTATGTAAAAATGAACAACGCAGCGGGTCTGCCAAGACAAAAAACACCAGCTCATGCTCGGCAGGTCAACTCTTCCCTCTGACCGTGGCTTTTGCCTATTTTAGCCTCACGTTTCACAAACCACAGGCTTTCTCAGCTTACTGTGACCTTTGAGCAATGTCACAGCCTAAAAAAAGCACATTTTACAGTAACTGAGCGCCGGTGGCAGCGAAGGGGTTAAAAGAAACATGAGAATGAGGAGGACGGAGTCTGGTTTGACATTCAAGGCTGGCTTCAGAAACATAAAACAGGGTATTAGACTCTAAAGTGGACATACACGAGTTGTGTACCATTAATAACTAATTAAACGCAATCAAGAGGTTCTCAGACAAGTCAAAAATAAAATATATCATAAAGTATTGATTAGAGTTAAAGTTACTTTAAGGAACCTTTATTTTGTGTTGATTCTGTGCTGCTGCTGCCGGGAGCAGAGCGCTCCTCCTCCCGCCGGAGCTTCCAGCTGCAGGTCCGAGGCTGCAGGGAGGCCGGATCTGGGACCGGTCTCTGCTGGAGGATCTGGGTCCGTCCACAGTGGACCGGTCTCCGGTGGAGGCCCCCGTTGGAGTCTCCACCAGAGTTTTATCTTATTTTCGGGAAAACGACCCGGTGGCACCGATTGACGAGCATTAAGAGAAACGAGCCCATCTTCTCGCTGATGGTCTCGTTGACCGATGAAGGTCTCATAGAGGATCGGGATTAAACGGAGACTGGTTCATAACCAGTTAAAAACTCCTTGAAAGAACTTTAAATAATCAAAACAGAGTGTAAAAAGAAATATAAAGCTGCACTTTTTCCCCAATCAATTGGTATAAATAGGAAAACGCTTTCTTTATTTTCTATTTAGTTTCTTTTACCCAAATTGTAAATGTGATGAGGGAAATAGAGAGTTTTGCTCAGGTAAGTATCGGGAAAAGGAAATCTAAGAAACTGAAAGTAGATCTTTCATTTTGGAGGTCAGGTCAGTCTCCAAACACACGACCTCAAGAGTCTCTCCAGTCGTTCCGGTTGATGAAGCAGAGTCTGTCACCCCGACTCCTCTACAGGGAACAGTGCAAAACAACATGGATTGTGAATAGAGCACTGAGCTGCTTTTTATTCACAGTTTATTTTCAGTTGGATTTTTACTGATGGCTCTCAGAGCGACCCTCTTGTGTTATATATTAATCGTCTGTATATACATTTTCTTACTTTGATTTGCTTTATTTGTCTGTTGTTACACTATTTTCCCTCCCGGGGGGATCTACCTTTTCACTTTTTCACCTCCTCTGAAATTGATTTTTATCTTCTTTTTTTTGTTGGCAACAGAGGGAATCTCTGTGTTCTGCCAATAATGGACGCAGTGAACTGATCTGGTGCCAGAGACGGCGAGACAGCGGAGACGGGTGAAGCAGCAGAAGCAGTAAACATGCTCTCAATCACAGTTGGGTGGAGGCAGCGACTGGTTCTGCAGCAGTAAATGGTGTGATCAACTAGTCGGCATGGACTACTTTAGAGTCTGGGGGGGGGGCAGAGAGGCAGACAGAGACAAGGGACCAGAGGCTAATAAAATCCTTCTAACCCTTCGGCAAGCTTTCCATCCATGGATGTGCTGCATGACGGGGTAAGTGGGGTTTTAACCTGTCACGTCTAATAAAAATCTGTTAGCCAGCCCCCCCCACCCTCCGGGCTTCGCTGACACACCTGGTCTGATCTGCAACTGGGTCAGCGGCTGTCCACCTGCCCGTCTTTCTGCTTGTTTGTCCGTCACAAAAAAACAAAAGAAACGGGACAGTTTTAAAGTCTTTCTGTCACAACCCACGGCCTCCGTTTCAAGGCTCAGGACTCAAGGACTTGTTATGGGGGAAAGCCGGTAATAGAGCCAAACTCGCTTTCATTTCACTGATTACTTCCTCTCCTCTGTTTGAAGGTGTGTTTAGTCGATCAAATCTGCTGCCGTTGGAGTCCGATTGCGAGAGAAAACCCTTCGGACTCTCTGATCTTCTGTGACGCACTTTTGAGACAGATGCTACACGAAGAGCTTCCCCCGCTAAAGATCAAATACGGCTGCTATGAAGTTCCCATATCATGAAAACCACACACCGTGTGACGTATTAAGTTGCATCATTTCAAACCTTGAATTGGAGCGATATGGTGAATATCAAATATCATGATATTTTCGACCAAATACCTCGATAAAGATAATCATCAGTAACGTGGATATAATGACGAAGTTGGGTAAAGGCAAATAATAGAAGAGCTACACGAGTCTGGTGAGTTCAGAATATCACTTTACTGTAATGCAGCCTTTAAAACCCCTTTTGCCATATTATGATATTCAAAATTAAAGATGATATCTAGTCTCATATCACGACATCGACATTAAAAGAAAAATATTGCCCAGCCTCAATTCCAACCCACCGCACGCTGCATCTTTTCAACAGAAAATAAGAACACACGTTGAATGTTTTCAGCGTTACGAGTCTGCATAGGGCTGAGAAAAGCAAAAAAATAAATGACTTTTCTTGCTTAGCTGGCAACAGTCTCCAAGTGATTATGAAAAATACTGCTTGTGCTGTTAAAGAAAACATTCTATAAGCTTTCAGAGACGTACAATCAATGAAGACACAAAGCTATTGATTTTCTTAGTTGTTTGAATCACGTTCGGACTAAAAGCTCCGACGCTATTTGGACACAAACGTATCGATCTCGCAATGAATCTTATGGCTTCCTAATTCTTGGGGCCACGTTACCGTGCGATGCATCTGCAAACGTTTAGCTCTGCTCTCCAATCCTTGGATTCAAACAGAGCTGAAGAACTAACCTCACTGAAGCGTTGCTTTTGTCCAATCTGCTCATCTCTATTGCGCGACACAAAAGGAGACGGAACCGATCCTTTGCCTCACCTGCAACGTCAATCGTGAGATGTTGATAAAAAACTACAATGAGTCCTCATATCCTCGACTTGAGGATGCTTTCCCGAAGAAATTACAAAGTCTGATTTATGAAGCAGCCTGTCTTAGTCTGGCCGGAGCTGCTTTCAAAACTCGCATATCAAAAGTGCCGAATACCAGACGGTGTTTATAGCTGTCCAAGGCTTCTCTTTGACAAACAACCCTCTGTAAGTTAAGAGGACTTTGTCTGCACAGCCTGTCTTTGAAAAGTTAAGCTCAGGTGAACAGGGACCTTGTTAGGACTGCTAGATCCCAGATATGATTACCGCAGGTAGTGTCGAACAATAGTGATTACGTTTAATGGCTCTTCCTCTGTCTCTAGGTAACCTGTACAGAGCCCTGTGTTTTGGTAGGCAACGGGGAAGCCCATACGAGATATACGGGTTGTGCAGGATAATGAAGGATGCCTGTATGGGGAACAGGAAGGGGGAGGAGGGGGAGGGAATGTGAGAGGCAGATAGAGGATGGATATGTTCACCTTACAACCAGGTGGAGGGAGCGCACTCCTTGATGTCCTGACCGTGATGCAATTACCATCTGCGTCAGTTCAGCTCCAGTTACGTTCCCAGATAAACATTTGAATCAATGCATTGAATCAAGTGAATACATATATAACATGAAACGGTACACTCGAAGTAACTAACCCACTGAGAATTATCACCCAACTCTGCAGCTCCACTGAACATGTCAGCCTCTCTAGAGGCTAACTTCTCTCCTTCTCATTTCCAGCAACAGCTGTTTTCAACAAACACGTTTTGATTGCACATCCACAGGTTGGGGGGGTGCATGAAACTCCCAGTTAGGGTGAGTATACAAACGATCCCTTAAATTACTTCTTACGTCTTTGATAGATACTAAAAGGTACAAGCCTGTGTGTATAATAAAAACATCGGTGGAAGAGTCAACTACGACCCTCAAGTTTGTTTTAAAGCTTAATATTTTGCCAGCAGAACCTGATAATATATCATAAAAATAATATATAAAACGTGAACCGTACTCACTCCCACTGCTTCCTCCTGGCCTGCGGCGTGTTAAGCAGCTTGTGAGCCTGGTGGGCCATGATGACGTCGCGGTGGTCCACCACTCCTCCCCTCCGGCGGATCAGCGGGACCGTGGGGTCGGTGCTGCTGGTAACCAGGGACAGGGAGCCCCGGCCGGAGCGAACCCCGTAGCCGCCGCCGCCGCCGCCTCCGCCGCCTCCGCCGGTAAAGGGCACGTCTCTGTACTGCTCCACCCGCACATCGTAGACGGCGTGATAGTAGGTGGGGTTGGGGCCCACGCTGCTCCCGCTGATTGGGGGAGGCTTGCAGCGTAGCGGCCGTTGGAGGCCCTGAGAGGAGGAGCGGGTGGAAGTCTGGGGCCACCCCACCGAGCCGCCATGGTCCGGATAGAGGGGGGACAGCATGGAGCTGGAGGAAGAGGAGATGGAGACAGATGAGGAAGGAGCAGCAAAGTCTCCGACAAAATTGTGTTCCCGTACGACATAACTGCACTCTACGCTTCGGGGGGAAAACGTATTTTCTCCTGGATTGCGTTTGTTTATCGAGGTACTGACTCTCATCCCGACTGCTTCAGACTCGGCGGCAAACCGCCCCCACTGTGGACTTTTTGGTGAATGAATCAAACATCACCGGTCAACATTTACAAAATCGATATGTTGGGTAACCTGCTGCAGCTTAGTTGCACCAAACATATTTTAGGATGATTTTTTGTGACTTTTTTTTGGACCAAAAGTAGCATCAGAGGGCGACCACAACCACCATCTTGGATGTAGAGAGGAACCGTCAAGGAGGAAATGAGTTCAGAGATTATATTTGTGAATGGAAAATAGAAGAAAGGGTGGAAGGAAGGAGAGGATGTGGAACGAGAGAGGCTCTGGAGGAACAAGGGAACAGAAGAGGGGAAATAGAGTCAAGGAGTTAGAGTAAAAGTGTTGAAAAGGAAAGAAAAAGCGTAACAAGAGAGGAGATAATGGAAACACAGTTCCTTCAATCCAATGCTCACTCATACAAATAATAACACCATCCACAGTGATACTACTTATTCAGTAAGAGGACAAGCTGCTTCCAAAGATACTCCCTTTATGAACACCAACAACTTTCAAAGTTGGCATTAGCAATGGAATGAAAAACAACAACAACCCAGATATCATCACTTAAATAAGCCACTAAAAACACAAAGCTTCAGCAGCTTCACAACCACAGCAGTGTTTGAATAGAAGAATGTCTTCAGAAAAAGCTTGTCCAGAAACACCATTTTAGATTATTTACTGAATCTGTACGCAGACATCATAGCGTAGCGTCGACCTCTGCTACATGTACTCATGTAGTCTCATTATCAGGCTGGGTTTGTGTATTTGGAGCGTGTCATGGTTAAACAATGTGTTCTGGTGTGAAGGAGCTTCTAAAATGTTACATTTCTACGTAAAAAAACCTGTGAAGCTAACATTAGCGGAGTACGTTAGCACATCATTAGCTAGCCTTAGCACTTCTATGCTATACGCTAACTAATGAAGGTATACTGAACCAATACACATGCTGCTTTTGCTTTTAGATGATTGTAACAGTGAATAAAGAGGAACAGTGTCGTTCCTTAATTTCATTGTCTTCTGTCTGGATCTCCAGGCTGATGAGGTGGTTCACTTTAGCTTCCATCTTTATCCTTTAAAACATTATAGACCCATCTATCTGCTTCTCTCTGAAATCACTTTCTTTTTTTTCCCCAAAAATGTGATAATATTGATGCAACTCTACATACTACAATTCTACATAGTATAGCTCTACAAAACAGGGAACTACTACACCTCTACATACTGTAGCTCTACAAACAGGGAACTACTACAACTCTACATACTACAGATCTACAGAACAGGGAACGTATTTCTGACAGCTTGACGGAGTTAATCTGGGTTTTTGCAGAATCATCCAATTCTCCATTTTTTTGTTAACCCCTTGTGAACTTCTTGTCCACATCACGCAAGTGAATTCAAGGTCAGGACAGTCACTCTAGAAATGAATGTCTATACATTTCCAGTTACACCTTTAACCTTCCATACCATTTCAGTTCCCCTATCTCCTGTTTATTGTGTAGTTAGCATTGGTGATTGTGACATATGGCAGGTAAACGTCTCAGGATGTCTATTCAGTTTTCCTTACTAAAAATGCAGTTTTTCAACTTGATATGTTAGAAATAAATACAAACCGGAGGGTATAGTCGGAAAAAAAAGAGTAAACTAATGTTTCTTGCCCTCGGTAAGTAAGAAACTGAAATAAGAGTGAGAAAAGATGAAGAATATGAATCCACATATAGAGCGGGGGTGCATTAAACACACAGACACTCAATACAAATACAGAGGACAAACAACAATGAGAGGTATGGAGAGAAACGGAGGAAAGAAAAGAAGGGTGGACAGGAAGATAAAGGGGAAACGCTCTAAATTAAACGCCTGCAAAGAGTAATGACGCTAAACTGGCTTTTTCATTTTTACTTCAGACCTGCACAAAAAAAACAGCTCCTGGTTTGTTTGTGTGTGTGTGTGTGTGTGTGTGTGTGTGTGTGTGTGTGTGTGTGTGTGTGTGTGTGTGTGTGTGTGTGTGTGTGTGTGTGTGTGTTCACGTTCATGTGTGTCAGTGCATTTGTGTGTGTATGTGTGTGCAGGAACGTATTGTAAACAGCAGTTTTCCTCACCAGTTATCTGCTGAGAGTGCATTACACATTATTTCTCCCTGACATGGTGTAAAGCGAAAACTAATTCACGGAGACAGGCGCGCACACACACAGATTTACGCTCACACACTGCAGGTACAATGATGAGACATACTGCTATGGTAAGGACTTTGTCGGGTGATTGAGGGTGTGTGTGTGTGTGTGTGCGCCGCAGGGCTTGAATAACACAGGTCTGGTTGTATTAGTGGGAGCAGAAGAGAACACAAACTCAGGACCAGGGACATAACACGGAGCAAGGGCAAACGGCCCTAACACCGACGAGAGAGGACACGAAGAGGTGGGGAGATTATGAGGGGAGACAGGGAGGGTTGATGGACAGATAAAGAGGAGGGTGAGAGGGCAACAGATGAGCGTGAAAGAGGAAGACAGTAACGGAGGACAGAAAGAAAAAGTTATAGTGAGTGACAAAAAAACATGCACCCCCAAAGGCACAATGGTATGATGGAGAGAGCCCTTTAATGAAATGTACAGAGGCAGCAAAAGATGAGCAGGATGAGGGAGAAAGAGTGGGAGAGATTAGGGGGACCTGACAGATGAATGGACGAATGACTAATCGACAGAGATAGACAGCGATGAAGCAAAATCCTCTCTCTCGTTCAGTCGTTGTGTTTCCCTTTAGCAGAAGAGATGGGGAGGTTCTATTCTAGCTTAGCAGGGAACTCTACATACTACAGATCTACAAACAGGGAACTACTACAACTCTACATATTACAGATCTACAGAACTACTACAACTCTACATACTGTAGCTCTACAAACAGGGAACTACTACAACTCTACATACTATAGCTCTACAAAACAGGGAACTACTACAATTCTACATACTATAGCTCTACAAAACAGGGAACTACTACAACTCTACATACTATAGCTCTACAAAACAGGGAACTACTACAACTCTACATACTACAGATCTACAGAACAGGGAACTACTACAACTCTACATACTGTAGCTCTACAGAACAGGGAACTACTACAACTCTACATACTATAGCTCTACAAAACAGGGAACTACTACAACTCTACATACTGTAGCTCTACAGAACAGGGAACTACTACAACTCTACATACTGTAGCTCTACAGAACAGGGAACTACTACAACTCTACATACTATAGCTCTACAAAACAGGGAACTACTACAACTCTACATACTACAGATCTACAGAACAGGGAACTACTACAACTCTACATACTGTAGCTCTACAGAACAGGGAACTACTACAACTCTACATACTGTAGCTCTACAAAACAGGGAACTACTACAACTCTACATACTGTAGCTCTACAGAACAGGGAACTACTACAACTCTACATACTGTAGCTCTACAAAACAGGGAACTACTACAACTCTACATACTGTAGCTCTACAGAACAGGGAACTACTACAACTCTACATACTGTAGCTCTACAGAACAGGGAACTACTACAACTCTACATACTGTAGCTCTACAAAACAGGGAACTACTACAACTCTACATACTGTAGCTCTACAGAACAGGGAACTACTACAACTCTACATACTGTAGCTCTACAGAACAGGGAACTACTACAACTCTACATACTATAGCTCTACAAAACAGGGAACTACTACAACTCTACATATTACAGATCTACAGAACTGCTACAACTCTACATACTGTAGCTCTACAAACAGGGAACTACTACAACTCTACATACTATAGCTCTACAAAACAGGGAACTACTACAATTCTACATACTATAGCTCTACAAAACAGGGAACTACTACAACTCTACATACTATAGCTCTACAAAACAGGGAACTACTACAACTCTACATACTACAGATCTACAGAACAGGGAACTACTACAACTCTACATACTGTAGCTCTACAGAACAGGGAACTACTACAACTCTACATACTATAGCTCTACAAAACAGGGAACTACTACAACTCTACATACTGTAGCTCTACAGAACAGGGAACTACTACAACTCTACATACTGTAGCTCTACAGAACAGGGAACTACTACAACTCTACATACTATAGCTCTACAAAACAGGGAACTACTACAACTCTACATACTACAGATCTACAGAACAGGGAACTACTACAACTCTACATACTGTAGCTCTACAGAACAGGGAACTACTACAACTCTACATACTGTAGCTCTACAAAACAGGGAACTACTACAACTCTACATACTGTAGCTCTACAGAACAGGGAACTACTACAACTCTACATACTGTAGCTCTACAAAACAGGGAACTACTACAACTCTACATACTGTAGCTCTACAGAACAGGGAACTACTACAACTCTACATACTGTAGCTCTACAGAACAGGGAACTACTACAACTCTACATACTGTAGCTCTACAAAACAGGGAACTACTACAACTCTACATACTGTAGCTCTACAGAACAGGGAACTACTACAACTCTACATACTGTAGCTCTACAGAACAGGGAACTACTACAACTCTACATACTATAGCTCTACAAAACAGGGAACTACTACAACTCTTCATACTACAGATCAGGTCAGCGTTGATGAATTCATACTTCACCTTTTGTATCTCAGTTTCGTGTAGATGCACGATTCTGAATCTGATTTTGTCCACAACACAAATACCACAAACAACTTACTTGTCTTCATACTCGGTAAAAGCAGCTTTATAAAATACCTGAAATAAAGCCTACATTTAGACATTAGATCTACAGTGCAGTCATGATGATACAATTCACAGATATTGGTAATTAAACTGCTCGGTTAGTAATCAGGCAAGGAACTGTCATCGCAGACAGTTAAGTGAATGAACTGATTCATCCTGCCGAGTGCTGATACGTCACCGACGTCAGAACCTTCAGTTTCCAACGTGACACCAATAAACAGCAGAGATGAACAGCCAGACTCAGCTCAATTTAATGAACACGACTCACCCTGAATTTGTAATGGAGATTTAATTCAAAATATTTTCTTCATGGGGTGTCTGTCCTCTCTATTTAATCTGGCTACACATCGGGGGGGTTGGTAAGACCAGTGATCATAGTTGTGTTATAAATGTGTCACTTGCAGTGTGTGCAGATGCACAGAGAAGAGGAAGTCAAAGAGTGAGCATTGGTTTGGTTCATCTAAGAGGGACGGAGAAGAGAAACAGGGAGCAATGCCTCAAAGTCACAGAAGCTGGATTTTGATTGGAAGGTCAATGAACTGAATCCCTGAGCAGCGCCGGGAGAAATCTGGCAAAGGGAATGTGGATGAGCAAAACCTTTTCCTACAGTTGAGGAGCTACCAGGGCCATAATTTCTCTAAATCTACTGTGAAAAACACCTTTTCATCAATACAGTAGGCTAAGGAGTGGGAACTCAGCAGAGGAAGAGCTGACTGGCCAAGTTATTTTGCATCTGTCAGGTCAAGAGAGGATGTTTTACTTGACAGCTGCATCTAAATGCATGAATGCATCTTTACGGCATAATAGACTCGTATCTTTTGCCTCGTGTACGCCTAACGTCCACACTATTCTCTAGTTTTAAATCCCCAAAAACTGAGGCGTTTGTTTGAAAACTCCATAAAGCAGATACCTGCCCATTAATGTTGCAAAAATCATCCTAAGAATGCTTTTCAAACAAATAAGATAATAATAAATAAATATATGATAAACTGAATGAAGTGGGATGCATAAAAAAAAATTTAAATCTTCAAGCATTTTTTTAAAAATCCAAGAAACTCTTCTTTTACATTCAGAGAAATTAACGTCATTATAGTTCACACTATGTTTGTTAATCCTAAAAATAGATACCAATGCTTTCCCAACAAATTAGATAATAAATAATAAATAAATATATAACAAAATGAATGGAATGGGATACATAAAGTTATAAAAATCTTTTAAACATTTACAACCGTCACCATGTTTTTTTCACAACCAGTGAACAGGAAGTGACCATATTTGGAATGCAGAGGAGTGACATAGAGACCTGTCAATCACAGTAAGCCCCGCCCTCAAACATACTCCGATTTATGGTCTGTTTGACTCTAAATGGACCATCATTTGCTAAATGAACATCATGCTGTATTGAAGAAGACTTGAAACTAGAGATTGAGACCATAAACTCATGTTTACAATGTTTACTGAGGTAATAAATCAAGAGAGAAGTAGAGTCATTTTCTCATAGACTTCTATACAACCAGAGGAGTCGCCCCCTGGTGGTCATTAGAAAGAATTAAACTTCCTCGTGGGCTTCACTCTGCAGAACCGGAGAATACCGCCTGGTAGAAACTTGCTAGCCTAGCACAAGCATAGCTGTTGACTACATTCCGTTTGTAAAACACACTGTAAAAGGCAACTTAGCCAGACAGCCTCACCTTTGTTTGGTAAATACATAGTGATTCTATATTCTGTGCTTTAACGTTGTTTTGCCGTTTGATCGTACAAAGAGCAGTAGGAAAGATTAGGGCCACATCTGAAAAAAATGTATGAGCTCTGAATTTAAAGTCAGAACACAAAATGACCAACCTACAAAACCAACTGTAATTGAAATAAAGACGGGTGCGGGAAACAGAGGACAGCGCTGAATGCAGCAACGTCAGCTAAACTACTTTTGAACCAGACGCTGGTACAACCTTGTCCTCTGCCGTCCGTGTGATTGACTGTGTCGGCTGCTGACAGCGCTGTCAGCAGCCAAGACGCTCTGTGGGTGTGACAGGATTTAAATCACTAAACTCGGACCAGGACACACACTTTTTAATTCTTTGATTGTGTGGAATTCTGAGATCATCTGGTTTGGTCTTGTTTGTTGGTGCAGCCAGTATTGGTCAGTCAATGTCTAAACGGAATAATGGAGTGGTAATGAAATGGTCATCGTGTCCGAAAATGAGGGTAAAAGTTGGAGCAGAAAAATGATTTAATATCATCTAATGATCATTTACAAGATACAAAGATTCACAGCAATCGGTGAGTCAGTCACTCAAATGAGTCAAACAGACCGGGCAGCAGAGATAAAAGTGATCCAGCCTTCCGTTTAGCAGCCAAACAGCTTCTGGTCTCCTGATGTTCCGACTGTCTGACCTCTTTCTGCCCCTCAACCCCCCCCAAAACACTCTGACCCCCCCCCCCCCCGCTCACAGCTCTGTGACTGTTGCATCCATCAAGAAGCAGGTGAATGCAAACAAGCCGCACGGTTTCTCCCCTCTCACATCTGCTCATGAGGCTCAAACACCAACCGGAGTTGTGACTTTGATACTAGGTTATCTGGGGGACACCAACACATAAATATAGGGAACATCTTTTTGACTTGCAAAAAATGTGCTTCTTTTGAGCAGGTATTAGTCCAAGGCGATGGTCACGGCAGCCACTTTATCCAACAATAATTATTCGAGTATTAAGTCTTGTGATCGTTTGTTTGAACCCGTGAAGATATACAGTGGTCTACATTCTGTGGAAGGGTATAGTTAATTGTTGGTTGATGACATTTTCGTCCTCCTCGCCAAGGTGAAATGACAGGTTTAAATGACCTCTTGCTGATTTTAGAGAGCGACAATTTGCAGAAAGTTATGCATATTTCAGCTTTAAAATTCCTGTAACACAGCACGGAACATACTGTGCACACAAAGCCCTGACTTATCCTCCTGATACTGTATGAATATCCAACAAACTCTACTTCTCACAACGGTTCTTATCTTACCAAAAAGTTACTCCCCATTTTTCCTACGTTTTCCTACGAAAGTCCACCAACACGTGTCAATTTCTACTTGCACATACATACAGTCTTTTCAAAATAAAGTTCCATCTTCACAGGAAACAACTGAAAAAAAAATCATGAATTGGATTCAAATAACCAGCGAAGTGGCGTTACTTAAGTGAGGAAATTAGGTGACAAAAATGAACGTTGACTTCTAGTTACTCTGGTAGAGACCTGTCAATCAAAGTAAGCCCCGCCCCTAAAGCATCCCCTGCTTTATGGTCTGTTTGACTCTAAATGGACCATAATTTACTAAATGAACATCATGCTGTATTGAAGAAGACTTGAAACTAGAGATTGAGACCATAAACTCATGTTTACAATGTTTACTGAGGTAATAAATCAAGAGAGAAGTAGAGTCATTTTCTCATAGACTTCTATACAACCAGAGGAGTCGCCCCCTGGTGGACACTAGAGAGAATGCAGCTTTAAGACACTTTAGCATCGGTTTCGCTTTTCAAAATTTGAGGTTGCCACCTGTTTTATCCTATAAGACATTTGTGTGAAACTAATAACATCTTTTGTTAATGTTACAGTGACCTTTGACCGATTCTAATGAGTTCAATCTTGAGTTCAGCTGGACTTTTGTGCCAAATTTGTGGAAATTCCCTCCAGGCGTGCCCAAGATATTGCTATAACCAGAATGGATCGGAGCGACCAAAACGTGAGAATAACCGTTCTAATATGCGACAAAGTAAACTGGACTGTTGGTGGAATCGCACCTTTATAGTGAGTGTAATCCAGACTTGCTTTAACCGGCTTGCTTTGCCAGGTACAGGTGGAGGTTATAAGAGCCTTAGGACTACCAACCAACTGCCCACACTGAACATTTGATGGTGACGACGAAGAAAATCATTGTAGTTCCCGGCAAAGCGGTTTGCTTTAGAGGCAAAGAAATCCAATGACGTCCCCATTTTGGGACCGCACACATTATGATAGGTTGAGAAGAATCACCCCACCATGCGTTGCCCAAAAAAAACAAAAGCATTTTCCAATTACCAAATGGAGATCAAGTGATTTGGCTCGGAAGGACGCAATTAAACTGTAAATGGTCTCAGTGAGTCCAAGCACAAGCTCTGGACATGAATAAAATCAGCTGGCAACATGCTGAGATCCATTATTCTGAGAGGTAGCCAGAATTATGGGGCAGCAGAGGAGACAGAGGTATTACCTACTGGAGCTTATAAATCTGAGAGTTACTGACGGACACAGAGACAGACAGCCAGGACGATGGACAAAGTGGTGAGGCGCCTCTCTCCGTCAAAAACACAAACACAGGCATGCGACCGCTCCGCGTCAGTGCTCTGCTGAACCCGGGCCGGCGTTTAACAGCTGAAGCATTTACTTTGGGTTCACCCAAGGGTGCCACGACACACTGACTCACTCCCGCTTTCATCCCCGACTGCTGCATTAAAAAAAGCCAGAACACAGGATGTTGTTTACTCCGCTGAGCCCGAGTCGACGACCACGTTTGATTTACGTCAGAGTGGGAAGGCCTACCTGGGTCGAGAGCCAGATGTTCAGAGAGGAAAAGGCTCAACCAGTCATGGGACGGAACGAGATTGTATTCAAATCAAACGGCGGAACGAATATGCCAATTTTGTACTTTGGTAAAAGAAGGAATAGCACAAAAGTATAACTAAATGCCATAGACACTGACTACGTTTACATGCACACTCATATTCCACTATTAATCCAAATATGACAACATTCCGAACTTGATATGGTTCATGTAAACATCATATTCCGTTTGGATATTCTGAATTAGGCCTTATTCCGAAAGGAGCTTTTTCCGGTTGAGACATTGTGTGGTATATTATATATTATTCAGATTTTAGGACCATCCATTCTTTGGACATGTATTCAGTTTATTAAGAATATGCGTCTCAATAGAGGTTTTTAGTCACTTTGAGAACACACGGCCTCTTTCCTGTTTACGACCAGCTCTGTGCGTTGAACACAAACCAACTAGCCAATAGTTTGCAAAGCTGGAGTAGAGGTGGATGCCCAAAAGAAAAGCCCACATTTGTGGTCAGCGGGAGAATATTGCAAGACTGATCTTTTCAAGAAGCTGGTTGAAGGAATGACAGAGGGAGGCTAGTGTTCGCACAGTCGATGCAAAGAAGCAAAATGGCACAAGCAGCTCCTGCTGTTCAACTTTTCCATATTTTGACATGATAAACGACATGTTAGGCCATCGACCTGTCAAACACAGCTGAGAACGGCGTCTTTGTGGGATTCACTGACGAGGTGATGAGGATGCAGCATGGGGTCGTTTTACGTTCGTCAGAATATGCACGGCTGCATGTGAACGGGAATATTAGTGGAATATTCATTTTCAAGAGCCATGTAGCTTAGCAGGAAAATAAGGGCAGAAAAACAATATTCGGTGCATGTAAACGTAGTCACTGTTAACCTGCCTGGACTACAGCCAGGATATGTGTGCTGCTGATGCTTACGTTACTTGTTTGCTGCAAAATTAATTCCCTGAATTTCAAATTTAGCACCTTTAAAGATTGCGCTTGTGAAGCAGCTATGGAGGTCAGTCCTACACAATGTGGCCTGTGAGAGATATGAGCTACCTCAAGTAGACGTGCTGGCTGTTTGTATTCAACCTATCACAGGCCTCCACATGGTAAAGAATGGGCTTTAATCTCACTACTCACCTGCATTCTGGTCCACAGTCAAAAGAGAGTGACCAGGAGTTCCTATTTCTATTTCCTGGTTCCACCATTTTTTAAAGAGAAGGTGAAGCATAACGTGCCTGTTGTTTATGTCTGGAGTTTTTTGCTGGAGCTGTAGGATACATGGAAATTAGATTTACAACGATTTAGCAATTACTGGACAATATATGTATTAATATATTTTTTGCAGTCATCAGTTATCTGTTTCTATGAAGATATGTAGTGAACTCCCCCCCCACTGGTGGTTCAGTCCGGTCCAATTGGTTCCCAGTAAAGGTCGTGTGGGTGTGGCTGTTTAACATTTCTAACAAAATGCCTGGAAGATGATTGCTATGAATTCCTGGAAATAAACTAAAATGTAAGGCGGATGAGATTTGAATTATTAATATTAATGTCTGCTGATCAGTTCCAACATCGTGGATAGTCCCAGGATTTGAAGTTGACCTATGCATACTGAATAATTACAAGAGAAATAAATCAGTTAATAAGGTCCAGGAAGTTAAGAGTGGAGATCATATTTACAAATTCATACAGATGGATCAAAGGATCGAGAGATTTGGAAAGTGGCATTTGGAGTTAACGTTCCTGAATTAAGAAGGGACATCGAATTTCAGACCAGATGTCAGAATTCACAGCAGAAACAATGACAATGTTGGTGGGTAGAGAACAATAGACCAGGCAATTCAGTCATATGCAGTGACTCGGCAGCAATGTTCAATAAGATAAATCCAAGTCCAGATCTGATGCACTGACAGAGATTTATCAAACATGGAGCAGAATCTCAAAGCAGGATGTGAGGTGTTTCCTTATATTTGGGAAACAAGGAAGCAGATTACTCGGCACAGAATGCTGCTCTTGTGGACGAACTAGCAAAAATACTGACCATCAGAATACACTTCAATCATTAAAAAGTCAGTAAAAGAAATGTGGCGGAATACATGGGGGATAAAAGAAGAGGAAGTCTTACTTTACAATACAGGAAACAGTTTGAAAAAGCATTTTTATCTGGGAGTTGTCCAACTTTAACCCTTTTCACAGTGCGTTTTCGGTTCATGGAAGTTAAAACAACATTCTGGTCGCAAAGATGGTGAAGGCCAAAAACCAAGATGGCAATGGCTGAAATCCCAAAAAAGGCAAGATGGCAACAGCCAAATAACAAATTGGTGACGACCAAAAAACAAGATGCCGACGGCCAAAATCACTAACTCTTTAACTCCTCCACTCCATTACTACTACAACCCAAACAACTGGTATTGATCCCCGTAGCGGTTGAGACCAGCTCAGACCGTCCAGGGGTTCACTGACAAACTGCTTCAGATGTCATCAGTCCCTAAAACAAGCAGCGACACCGGGCTTTAGACGTCACCGAGTACAGAAACAAGCCTCTGAGCTACGGTATCAGTCTCAGCATCTTTAATCTAATGTATTGGCCAACATGGCAGGGACTTGACCAACATATCCACTATCTTCACTATTTATTTTCTGTATCCTGTTTATCTCTGTTTGTCCCCATTGCTCGTTGACTTTCCGTCTTCTGCTTTTTGTTAGTTTAGTCCGACAGTTACGGACTCTGACAGCGCCGCTGTTTTGTCTCATGCCAATAAGGCTCTACTCTGTCGAGTAAAGCCGACAAACAGAGGGAAGGAAAGCACCGCGATGGATTGATGGATAAAAAGGACGGAGAGGTGGATGAATGGGAGTGCTGAGACAGGAGGGTCGAGAGAGAGACGACCCAGAAGAAACAGGCATGAGTGAAGGCGTGAGATTGCATTTGGTAAACACCAATACAAACACACATGCACACACATCTGTCAGAACGACTCTAATCCTTCCTACAACACTGGTTCTGTGGGCGTTGAAGCAGTAAAGATTCGGTAACATTTAGATCTGATGATGTTACATCGGTATCAGGGTTCGGGCCGAAATAGTAACGGAGCAGAGAGGAGAGCGAATATTTCTGTCCGAGAGGTACAGTAGAGAGATCCGTACCTAGAGATTTTACATAACTCACTCATCCAACAGCAGATTCGACACTCTGCTGTGTTCAATAATAGCCTGGGGAGAAAACGTCAACGTCTATCGCAATCTTGTCTTCTTTAGAGGAAGAGTTGAGGGTGCTGAGAGGCGTTTTCTTGTTCAGCAGCAGGAGGAGAGCTGCTTTGTTCTTTGTATGGAGCATCAATTTGACCTCAACTGGAGTTTCTTTCATTTTTAACATTCCATTTTGGGCCAATACCAGTGAGTACACAAGTATTGAAAAAGTACATTTCACACTAAATTTCTGTTCCAGACCCGACAGGATCTGAGAAAGTTTCACTCCGACGTGTCTGAAGTAGTCAAAGGCTATGCAACATCTTTCCTGCAGTTGTTCTGATTCTAGGTTTGGTTGCACAGCTGCCAGTGTCTTGGTGCTTCTGCTGAAACTATTTCTGAGCAGACTGAAGCTGTCTCTAAACCAACGTATCCTCAAACAACGGTTCTTATGAAACCTTGCAAAAAGTTTAAAATAAAATGTAATCCTGATCCTCTATATGACCCCCATAGGTAAGCAAAACCATCAGAGAGAAGATGGTCTATTTCTATAGAGTTATTCTTAATGCTCGTCATCGGTCGGATTCTGGTGAAACCAGATGAAATCATGCAGGTTCACCAGAACCTCCTTCAGCTCAGACTCCAGCAGAGACCGGTCCACCGTGGACAGACCCAGATCCTCCAGCAGAGACCGGTCCACCGTGGACAGACCCAGATCCTCCAGCAGAGACCGGTCCACCGTGGATAGACCCAGATCCTCCAGCCGAGACCGGTCCACCGTGGATAGACCCAGATCCGGCTTCGCTGCTGCCTTCGACCTTCAGTCAAGGCTCCGGCGGGAGAAGGAGAGCTCAGCGCCCTGCAGACCCAGGCCGTATTGCTGGACCCGCTGAAGGGAAGGGGGGCACGGGAGAACCAGAACCAGGACTGAGAGGGGCAGACTGCTGCAGTAAAATGCTCTGAAACACGACCGCTTTTGTCCCCGGGGACCGGCAAAATCAGCACACAATTTAAGTTCCTCATAGTAGCTGTTGAATTTTGGTTTCACACGGGACATGAACAGCGACCTCCTGTGTGACAGTCCTGTGTTTGTTTAACGGTCCATTCACCTCTTCTAAACTCTGCCATTGTTGCTCTTTCTACTACGTCATCTGTCCTGACTCACGACTACCTGGGTTATACAGAAATTAGAGTGCATTACTTTGCGTAGTGAACAGTGAATGAGAACAGCCTGCTCTAAACACACCAAGCCAGCTATTTCTATATTCATACCATTTATACTCCAGTAGCTGTTATATAAGAGTGATCAGTAGAGTAATGACATAATGTGCAGTTATATGTATTTACGTTGTTTTTATTCCATTTCAGGCCCTGGGTTTTAAATGATTTAACATGCATGTATAACATAGGTTAGTGTCAGACTAAAATTAAACATGAATACATTCACATACGTATTATATCATTCACATTTGTTCATCTCACTATCACACTTACACACATACACCCCTTACCCAACACGTATGATAATTATTTAATCCAAACATATTAATTAAAAAATGTAAATTACATTTTCTATTTGTGGTCTTTGTGGATCCAATTGCCAGAATTCTGTGTAAAGAAATGATTAAGGTCGTTAAAGGGACAGTGCAACCAGGCGGCAACCTCCATGTTCCGAGTTAAACCGATGCAAAGTCTCTTAAAACCTGCATTCTCTCTAATGTCCACCAGGGGGCGACTCCTCTGGTTGTATAGAAGTCTATGAGAAAATGACTCTACTTCTCTCTTGATTTATTACCTCAGTAAACATTGTAAACATGAGTACGGTGGCCTTCAGGTAACGTAAAAAAGTAAAAGTCTCTCTCTAAAGCCAGTGTTTGGTTTGTCCGCTCTGGGCTCCGTATGTCAGTATGAAGAGCTCATTCTAAGCGATCGACTACACACACGGTTCTTAGTTTCAGGTGATTATACATTATTGAAAAGACAGTTATGAATATTATATTCCATTTATGCCAATAGACCCACAGAGTTACTTTAAGCTCTGTTTTGGTATTTTTGTGGGGGAGGGGGGTTAAGTTGAGGTTAATGCTACACTAATCACTATTTTTATATTACAAATAAGTACAAAAATCCTTTACTTGACTAGAGCTTCTGTCTGTATGGATACAGCCCACATGTATGGCCTTCTTTCCTTATATTTGCATTTTACATTTAAACATATAGCTGTTGTACTCATGAGCAACTTAAGTAGACATTTCAGTGTAAGCTTCCTTTTCCCTGATCCACTGAACGAGGAGCCGATAAGGAGTGCAAAGGTCCCGCTCTCCCTTTTATCAACTGGGAAGAGCAAACAGAGTTATTATTATTACATTGAGATGAAGACGCTCCGGGGAACTGTGAGGCTTCCTGTTCTGTGTTTCACTTTGGTTTGAGCTCCCGTCCGTCAGTCAGACGTCATCACATGATGTAAAATCTGAACTGCCCTGATGTCACCAAATGTGGATGACTGATGAGATCACGTGTGATTACAGGGAAAACCTGTAAACCTTTTAGGGACTTGGGAATTACCCTAATTAATTCTAATCAGCCGCATTTGAAAGGCTCCTCGTTGGATTTACTCCTTCTAAACTGGCCACAAATCGAATCTCATTCAAAGGTTGTCTTGTTAGCATTAAAAGTAATGGAGAGTTCTTCTAAGTCAGACTGCAGTTGTTCTTTGTGTTGTGGAATATTTGAAAGGATGCTTGAATTTGTTCGCAGTCTTAAACCATTTAGAAAATATAAACAAGGGTCTATTCATTCTTGATTTCTGCACCCTTTGCACTTATAGTCAACACTGACCATTCATTAATGCTGAAGGTTTTTAAAAATGTTATATTATATAATTTGCTTTAAGTAATTTCAATCCAACGCTGGGATCTTGCTGATTGGTCAGATGTGTCATTTGTGATGAGTGATTGATTTTATTTTCTATTGATAAATTAAGCAAAGAAGAAGCAAACAAATTCATCAAAAACTATATATAAAGCATTTCAAAACCTTCTAATATATCTGTGTTGTTGCATTCGGGGCCCGTGGGGCACGGCCCCACTAGAGGGTGCTGAAGTACAGAAGAAGTTATCGGCTTTTTCTATTTCAGACCACAGACTGTAAATAAGAAGTGGACGTAGACATCGTGACTTCACCCATTGGTTTGTGGACTGATGTTACGAAGCCTGGAGTTTGGCGTTTTTGTCGTCGCCATCTTGGATTACGGCCGTCACCATGTTGTTTTTTTTCGCAAACCGATGAACAGAAGTGACCATATTTGGACTTTGGAGGAGTGAAGTAGAGACGACGTATACGTCTCTGGTAGCAGCAGCGACCTGTCAATCACCGTGTAGCCCCGCCCTAAAGCATCCCCTGCTTTATGGTCTGTTTGACTCTAAATGGACCATCATTTACTAAATGAACATCATGCTGTATTGAAGAAGACTTGAAACTCGAGATTGAGACCATAAACCCATGTTTACAATGTTTACTGAGGTAATAAATCAAGAGAGAAGTAGAGTCATTTTCTCATAGACTTCTATACAACCAGAGGAGTCGCCCCCTGGTGGACACTAGAGAGAATGCAAGTAGAGAGATGGCATCACATGGCAAAACCGTGACACAATTAAACGTTTAACGTGAACTTTCAGATCGTGAGTGAGGCCTGATTTTAATGGTGCAAGGGTGTACACGTCTTGCTAGCTAGCTAAACAGATATTGTACTTACGTTAACGTTACAACAGTAGTGATGACTCGTGTGGATTATTTAACTACAGTACGATTTAGAACTTTACCCCTGCAGCAAAAAAATGGAAATAAAATGTTTGGGACCACACTGACTGGATGACTTAATCATATATCAAGAAGGAAAAGATAATTAAAGAAAAAGGTAATTCAACCACTGAAACATCTCTCAGAAAGGCGAGTTGTGGCAATAAACAATGCAACTGTCAGACTGAAGGAAAACAGGAATGTTCTTGGCAGAATTACGATGCTCAGCTAATCAAAACCAACTTTTTGGAATTGCATGTTCAATGTTTACAAGGATGAGGTTGCTCCACAGATGACAAAATGCACCTTTTTTCTGTTGCCGGTCATGAGTCAGCTCTATTTGATGTGGAGAGATACTCGAGTATCAATGTGATCCATATCTGTGGTATGTTTGGATTGCATCATCCAATTTTCTTTGTAAGCATATTGTGTGGTTCCACCAGAATTTACATACCAAAATCGCCACTGTTCCAATGCAGTCTATACGATCAATCATTCATCTGTTTACACCCCATAATACATAACAATAAGCTGAATTGATTTGAATAAATGAATATGAAATCCAACTAGTTTAGTGTGCATTTTAAGTACCATTGTGGCTAAATTAGAAGTTTCATTTTGCATTTAGACAAAAAGAGCGATTTGATCTAATAGTAACATTTGTTATTGACTAAATAATAGAGTCAATTATCTGTTATTGGGATAAAAAGAATGAAAACTTGCACTTGGAGTGCATGTTATGCACACGTGCTTTACATGTCCCGGCCTGGTCCGTGTAGCCTCACCTGCCTGTCAGGTGCTCCGCTGTCGAGCGGGTACCAAGCCTGCGGGATCCGGGGATTCCAGACCCGCCCACCGGGTCTCCGGTGACCCAGACCCGCTCACCTGGCGAGCGGAGGCGGCTGAAAACCGGTCGGCGGTGCCGGGAGGACTGGACGGGCGGAGACGGAGCAGCGACGTATCCACTACCGGAGGAGAGGAAAACTCCATGTTCACATCCAGAACATCCCGACCAAAGTGATGTCGCGCCGGTCAACGAATGTCAGAAGCGAGTCGGCTGAAGGAGACGAACCGAGGGGACGAGAGAGGGAACGAACCGAGGGGACGAGCTGTTCAACCGAGAGGAGATCCGGTCCCTGTGTGGAGGTCTGCTGGTCTGAAGAGGACGTTTCGTTCTGCAAGCTGGTTGATCCTCAACACACCGACACTAGACCCTGTTCTCTTTCTCTCTCTCTCTCTCTATCTCGCTCTCTCTCTCTCTCGCTCTCTCTTTCTCTCTCTCTTTTTCTCTATCCGTCTCTCTCTCTCTCGCTCTCTCTTTCTCTCTCTATCTCTCTTTCTCTATCCGTATCTCGCTCTCTCTCGCTCTCTTTCTCTATCCGTCTTTCTCTCTCTCTCTCTCGCTCTCTCTTTCTCTATCCGTCTCTCTCTCTCGCTCTCTCTCGCTCTCTTTCTCTATCCGTCTTTCTCTCTCTCTCTCTCTCTCTCTCTCTCATTCTCTCTCTCTCTCTCTCTCTCTCTCTCTCTTTCTCTATCCGTATCTCTCTCGCTCTCTCTGTCTTTCTCTATCCGTCTATCTCTCTCCTCTCTCTCTCTCCTCTCTCGCTCTCTCTCCTCTGTCCCTCCTCTCTCCTCTCTGTCTCTCTCTCACCCTCTTTCTCTATCTTCCCAGAAAACCCCAGAAAATATAACACAAGAAACAAACATCTATAGTTCATGGTTTGACCCTCTTCCCCCGTAGAGTCTGTAAATGTCTGTAGTTTAAATAAACGTCTCTTTAAAGAACGTTTTCTCTGAATGAGTTTGTTCTCAGACTCTGATGATAAATCTTCAGCAGCTCTTACACACACCAAACGTTACTCGTTCATTCCTCTCTATGTGCTGAAGGTTCACTCAGAGGGGTTAGTTCACACAGCACTCACACACTCATTTATACATTTATTAATAAAAACATGGAGACATTTGTTTTTTTAATATTTTCTGATTTATGGAGTGATATAAAGAGATAAACAATATTCCCTCTGTTAAAACCTTTGACTCTAATATGACGACAAGATGAATGAAGAACATTTGCATATTTAAGCATTTCAGAAAACTAATAACACAAGAAAAGTTTAAAAAATAAACGTCTCTATCTAATGTAAGAAAAACACAACAATTCAGTTTTTTCAGATGATTGTACACCAAAGAAAACTCATTTATTATCATTTCATTCATTTTCCTCCAACACATCCCCCGAATGTTACACACTCCTCCTTTAAGCAGCTCGGCTGAAGCTGCAGGTCCAAAGTCACCGGGATCCGACTGCTTTTCTTGTGTTCAACGTCAAGCTGTGATGCAGCCAGAACGCCTCCCTCCCGACGCTAACGCTGGAGTGTGTGTGTGCACGTGTGAGCGTTTCTGTTGGGCTCGCGGTCTTTGTGTCCGTATAGCCTCCATAATGTGTGTGTGAGTCCCGACTCAGCATCTTCCCACCAACAGCATTCACATAACAACACCTTGCTCCTGAAAGTGAAAGCCTCGAGCCATACATACACTTTCTCTCTCACACACACACACACACACACAACACAACACAAACACACAAACACACACTAAGGGATTCAAATATTGCAGAGGCACAATACATTAACCTCACTTGAGGACAAAGAAAGCAAACCCGGTTGTTATACTGCAGCGACTCACCAGGGTTTAGCAAACACACACACACACACACACACACATACACACACACACACACACACACACACATACACACAAGGCCCACCGTGTTGAAGCAGCCATGCAGATCTAAGACAGTAAACACATCTTAAATGGTGTTGTGTAGGTTGTTTTTAAGTTTTAATTATTATTATCCCTGGTGTTTATTTTACTTTATTTGTTTTACTTTTTTTTTGGCTTTGTCGCAATTTACTATTTATTTGTACTCATTTTTTAAATAATTATTTTAAATAAATTTGATTAATATTAGTTGTTTTTTTTCCCCAAACAATTGCAGCATCAGCCCAACATTTATTCTCAAACAGCTCATTTGTTTGTTCATGTTTGTCCGTGTTTCTTTTTTAATTTCCCCCAAAATCAGATTGCCTTCGTGCGTTCATAAAGTTGTATTGAATTGAATTGAATTGCTGTGTGCAGCACTTTGCGCTGCATGTTTGTATGAAAGGTGTTATATCAATAAAGTTTAAAAGTTACTGGTTCAAATCCTCTGAACCTCAGACGATCTGTCTGTCGATGCCCTCAATGAATCAGCAGTAGCTGAACAGTAGCCGTGATGTCCGTTGGTTACGATGCTTTCATGAACTACTCCGGGTTTTGACCGTTAATCCCTTTTAGTTCCAGAGAGGTCAGTCCTGTGGTTTCACTTCATGTTGTAATGTGCGACACATGCAGAGTTCTGTCAAACACATTTTGTTACTGACATTTATGTAAACCATCATTTATCTTGATTTTCAAGTTTCTCTGGTTAAGCTGAAGATAGGCAATAAATAAATGAAGCTAATAAGAGACTTTGAGAGCCAGTTGCCCTTCAGCGAGGCACTTAAACGTGCATATCTTTAATTAACAGTCCGTTTCCGAGGCAGGAGTTAGACCAGAGTCCAACAACTAAACATCATTCAATAGTTAACTGTCTTGAGTTACAATCTATTTAGCACTGTTTATGGAGTATTCTTGGTATTCCTTGTTGTTAAAAGCGAAGCGTCACCAACACCCTGATTTACAAATGACTAGAAGTGACTCAGCACATTTGCACTTCTGGTTCCCTCTTCTACAAAGTCAATGTTTTGTTTTATGTTTTATTGGTTAGATGCCTGAATTAAGGTCTCTGGTTCACACAAGCTTTAGAGATTTTAACGTTTTCTTCTAGATTATAATATCAGTCAGGAGACACCCCTCTGGTGGAGTTCACAGCTTTTACGTGTCTTAAAAAAAGAACACGAGAACACTCGTCCTCCTTTGGCTTCGTGGTGGAGACATGAAGTCATGTGACTGCGGTGGAATTCCTGTGTAGCCTAATGTTAGCTTTATACTTTACACTTCAGACGTCATAAAAGTGTTCAATTGTAAAGATTATCTTGCTGAACAAAAAGTGTAAGAATCAAAAACGTTTGTCCGCCACAGAGATGATTTTCTGCAGTAATCCAGAGTCTCGTTGTGTTTCTGTTGAGGGAAACAGGTCGACGTTAACTTCCTGGTCGGAGTCCAGAAATACGTCATCCTGCAGCTCCGTGTCGTGTTTCACAGGTGACGTGAGGGATTTTATCCCAGGGCAGAAGAAAACATAATGCACTCACTCACTTATATGACATTATTCAACTAAGACATGAGGAAGTATAAGGGACAGAACAAACTGAAGGCATCTTATAGTTTCAAATATGTGGATTTATTGATTCCTTTCATTTTTCCGTAGGATGCACGTAACGTTCCGGACCCTCGTTAGATCTATCAGACACCAAAGATACACATTACTTTACAACATCACGTGTGTTTTCATGAGACAGTTTGAGCAGCGGAGACGATTGGGCTCCGTATGATGGACCATGTGGGGCCTTTGGAGTCTCTTTAAACTTGAAACCACCTGCCATCTCATTAAAGAAAGGAAGAATATAATTGACAATGCTGTTCCTGATGCCTTTCACCCGACCATTTAAGGGGGTAAACGTCATTCTAGTAGAGTTCTAATGCCTGTCCATCCACAGACTAACTCAATTAGTGGAGGCCACAGAGACCGGACTCACTTCCCCTTCGACTCATTAGAGACGCACTCGTTTGCGATGCCGCTGTGCCCTCTGGTGTTGGGGAGGCGGCCTGCTTCATTCAGTCCACTCTGCTCTCATCGGGGGCGGACTCAGCAGACCAGCATATGGAGATTAGATTTAATTAAAATCGCCTTCCAGCACGTCACCCGCCGAACTCAAGATCTATGTTCAGCAAACCGTGACAGGTTTTAATATCCAAATTACGCAGCCCGCCGATCAATGCAGGCGATAACCGCTGACTCAAATTCAATATCCTCGACTCTGATAGCAATCGACAACAAATGCAGCATTATGTACTGGAGCAGAAGGGATTTTACAAATATATATATGTATATATATATATAACAATGGGATGCAGGGAGTTGTTTAAAAGGGCTCCCCCAAAACAAAATCAGGAGACAACCCACTGGAGTTTGCTGAAAGTATAGCAGGTACTCTGTGTGGCAGCAGAGCCCGACGTGAGTTATGTGCCACTAAATCAGTTTCACATCCAGCTGACTCCTCCAGATTCTTGGCCGTCCTCGGCACACACACACACACACACACAGGCGTCTGAATGCTGTGCATGTGTTGTAGCGGAGAAAACCCTCACTGGACGAGAGGCCGGAGGAGGATTGACCTACGCCGTAACCTCAGACTGTATGTGAGAAGTGGGCGTGGTCGTCGTGACGTCACCCGTTAGTTTGTGGACTGATGTTTAGAAGCCGTCGCCATCTTTGATTACGGCCGTCGCCATGTTGGTTTTGTTTTGCAGCCAATGAACAGAAGTGAGGAGTGACGCAGAGACGACGTACACGTCTCTGGTAGAGACCTGTCAATCACCGTGTAGCCCCGCCCTAACGCATCCCCTGCTTTATGGTCTGTTTGACTCTAAATGGACCATCATTTACTAAATGAACATCATGCTGTATTGAAGAAGACTTGAAACTAGAGATTGAGACCATAAACTCATGTTTACAATGTTTACTGAGGTAATAAATCAAGAGAGAAGTAGAGTCATTTTCTCATAGACTTCTATACAACCAGAGGAGTCGCCCCCTGGTGGACACTAGAGAGAATGCAGCTTTTACTTTACTTCCTGGAATCCACACACTGCACCACCTGCTCAATGTGTTTCAATTGCCTTTGTTTAAATATATGTATACTGACCCTGAGCAGATTACTAATGAAGTTAATTGAGTTAAAACGAGCAGCTTTACTTGGAGGGAGGCATCAGTATGTAACGCTGTTATGTTGCCTTTATAGATGGAATCAAATGAAAGATACATTGGCGATATAAATTTGGATGTAGTGCCATAATAATATTTAATGTTAACCTTACTGTTGATATGGCACAGTGACCGACAGGAAACTCAAAAAGATCCCAGACTTCTGCTAGTGAATAAGAACTATTAATGTGAAGAGAGAACAGCATTGACATGTTACAGCAAACAGATCCTTTTAAAATCATACAACTTTATTTATGACGTCCTGCAACAGAATTTGGAAGATTTCATCAACAAACAAACGTTAGAAAAGGTTCCAAAGAAGAAGAAGAACAGGAGGAGGCCGTCAGAGACCACTCGATGTCTGCGTCTTGACGTAGTGTCCTCTTTACTGTCCTCCTCTGTCTCCTCTCTCCTTCTATCATATTAGATTTCTCTCCGTCTCTGTTTTTACTCAACGATGGCCGCGTCATCCATGATTTCACTACCCGTGCTCTTCCGTGATTGGCCCTCGGCTACCATGGCGGCGACATTGGCTGAGGGTTCTGTAGGTAGGACATCACGACGGCCGAGATGGACAGCCTGAGGACGGGAGGAGACGGTGTGTCAGGTGCGCGAGACTTTAGTTTAAACAGTATTCCACAACGTCTGACCTTCACTTAACGACTTTCCCGTGATCCATAAATGTTTTGCTAAAGAATAAAGGAATTGAGAATCATCCAGAGACAGAATTCCCAGGCCGTCTGAATCTGGAGACTTCGGGGCCGACACCTGTACAACTCAGCAAAAGCCTGAAATTGAGGAGTCGACAAACAGTTTTGCTACGTTGGCATTTTCTCTCCCGTTTGCATTTGTTGCGGTTCCACGAGCACCTTCGCTTGTGCGACTCCTACTTATTGCCTATGAAGCAAAAAACACACCAGGTATTTTTTTTTTTCCAGGAGATATTTTGCTGACAAGTTTGGAATTTGTACTGTTACAGTGAGCACAGATGTGATCAGCACCGATACAAACAGGTATATAAACAACGTCTCCCGTAATTCTAAGTCCTCCTCAGCTCCTCCCTCCGGTACAGAAGCTCACCTCTCTTTAATAACTCAGGGGTTCTTACATCACGTCTTTGCCAGCGACAGATGTCCTAGAACTGGCCTAGAACCAGCTTTCTACGCACACACGAGGCCGGAGCTTTAAAGTTCATCGTCTGACACCATCCCGCTGTGCCAAACATTTTGTGTTCCTAACCTACGAGTGCATCAGGCTCGTCTTTAACACGTCCTCATCTAGACGACGGACCGGAGGCCTGGACAGGTGCCCCCTGCTGTAGTACTCCTTCATGAGGCAAATGGAAATGTAGCAGCCTAGCGGAGGTCACACAGTTAAAAGCTTTTGGACATTAGAAGTTGGCTCATCTCAAGTCTCAGCCAAGTCTGACCTCCAGATTCACAGCTGAATAATTCAAGAGTTTCACATAAACACGGAGGGACTCACGCCCTAATAACTGAGACCGTTTGTCCAAAAACCTTCTAATAAATAGATTTATTAACGTGCGATACATTTCTTCCTGATAGCAATGCAGCAAATATGCAAAATAAAACCACTAACGTGACGTGATCATGTCTTCAAAGATGGATTCCGATGAAAGTCAATAAAGTATAATATGATGGACATTCAAAGTGTCTCTGTCCAGGAAGCTGGATTCACCACTTTCAGATATCCACGGTCTCTTTGGTGGAAACCTCTCAGAACAACAATGCTGCTAAATAGCAGCGACACACACACAGACACACACACACACACACGCTGGCGTTTACTCACATGAAGCTGCTCATCATCTGTTTGGTGTCCTCCGAGCTTCTGGAGTTAGCGAAGCTGATGAAGGAGCAGTAGACGGCGATCCAGGCGCACCACTTCAGCTGGAACACACAGAAGGTTACAGAGCTGGGGAGGGTTCAGGTCTTATAGTGAACAGTTTGTTTAGAGAGCGACTGGATTAGAAGAGCGGAGCACGGCTGAGATGTACTTTGAGGGGTAGATGAACACCCGAGGAGATACTTGGATAACAGCTCAGTGAATTCCCCAAACAGCACGGACGGCTGCTCCAACGTTTAGGAGCAGCCGCAGCAATGGTGCCGGCCTTATCTGCCAGCCTCGACCATGACACAGTTAGAAGATCTAAGAGGACGACTGCAGCTAGTCAGTGCAGGGATGCTAGTGCACCGGTGTAGTGTACGGACGTAAAGGTTCGATGCCGACGGCCCCATAAGGACCAAAAACAGTCACTTCTGTCCTGTTAGAGGGTGCTCTGATACTCCTTCTAATATTCATACAGTATTCTTGTGTTTATGTATTTATGTACACGTCTACAGAAACACATCCAGTGCTTTGAGTATTTTTTGTGTTCCAAGCGCTGACAGACAAGCCAAAATCTGGCAGTGCCATCGCCAGTCTTCACCTAAAATAAATAATAATAATAATAAATGAATTAAGAAATGTTACACCAACAAGTCAAAAATAGTTATTTGTTGATGAAAAGACAATCGATTAATCAAATGATGGACTATAGGAGAGTGAAGCCTGCTGCTGTGCCCTCTTGGTGTGTCGTGTGCTGCCCTTCATCCTTTCATCTCAGAAGGTGAGTTCACTTCAATCTTCTAAATGGAACGATTGGGCCGGACCACGGTCTAACATCCAGGGTTTAGTGCGTGTGTGTGTGTGTGTGTGTGTGTGTGTGTGTGTGAGAGAGTCACCTTCAGCATCAGTCCACACATGCTGAAGATCATGCCGAGCAGGTTCATGTAGTCCGGCGTGGGGTCCTCCAGCGTGGGATTGGCGTCTGTGCTTGGGGCCTTGTACCTGCAACACGACAGAACATACATGAACCACAAACACACGATGGCACACAGCTGATCGTACTATTATATCACACTACACCCACACACGCTCATCGAACAGCATCTCAATGCAACGCACCATGGTGGGCATTACTCTCCTGCTATCACAGCCTCCACATGGCAGAACCTGGCTGCAGGGATCTACTGCCTGTCAGCCTAAATGTGTGGCGTGTTGTCAGAGGTATCCACACCGATTAGAAACACAATAGAACCAAATAGACTACAAATGTTAAAGGTGCCAGAAAGACGAGCAAAAACGTTCTGTTGCATCCAACTGAGCTAACGGCAAATAGCAATGAAAACACAGACGGAAAAACTGTTTCTACTGAGACTCTACTGTTGAAACCCACTGATTCTACTGAGACTACTGTTGAAACCCACTGATTCTACTAAGACTCTACAGTTGAAAAGCACAGATTCTACTGAGACTCTACTGTTGAAAAGCACAGATTCTACTGAGACTCTACTGTTGAAAAGCACAGATTCTACCGAGACTCTACTGTTGAAAAGCACAGATTCTACTGAGACTCTACTGTTGAAAAGCACTGATTCTACTGAGACTCTACTGTTGAAAAGCAATGATTCTACTGAGACTCTACTGTTGAAAAGCAATGATTCAACTGAGACTCTACTGTTGAAAAGCACTAATTCTACTGAGACTAATCAGCATAATCCCTTGCAGATATACTCATGACTTGTGTTAAAGGTTAGCTCGTTGGCTAGCATTTAGCTTAATCCAAGCTAATGTGGTTAGCTAATTCCACCGATTAAATGTCTTATTTTCTGTTTGACCTACTCACCGTAGAATCTTAGTCTGTCTCCTCGGGTCTGATATATTGTTAAAAGACATAATAATATCCTCGGGTGTTTGTTTTATTTAGAAATGTAAACTCCTGTGTGAGCGAAAGACAAGTGATCAGACTCTCTACCGGATATGACAGGTGAAGGGGCTGTCATATCCGACGAGTTTCAAAATAAAAGCGATAAGAACCCAGTAGGCAAAGATTGAACGGGAAGAGGTATTTCTAAACCTTTATTTTGACAGGACTATTTTAATCCCAGTGTGCATTGCGCGTACTAGCAAAACATGATGGGTGAAATGAATGGAAGAAGCTAATGGTTACAAATTCTGGATAAACTTATTATATAACGTTATATATATACTTATTAGAAATATTAACTGCACCACGAATATCACCATGGCACTCTCCTGAGATTGAACTCCGGTAAAACGGTTAAATAAGTTAGCAGAACGGGAAAAAACTAACGTTAATGTGAGTAGGACGTTATTAACGTTAGCTAGCTATAGTAAAACATGCTAAATATTCCACTGCTAAAGCTAATAACTTGACCAAAATGTAACGCTGTAACATAAACCTCCGTAACTCCATTGGTTTCTTTGGCAATTTGCATTACAATACTTTAAAGTGCATTCATTTTCATGTGGCAAGAAAAAAAAAAACAATAACCGGAAGTTTGCAGCGTGGCTCACATGTTTGTGTTGTGTTTTTCTTCCACACACAGGTTACGTCATGTCGTTCCCTCAGCCCAAACCTCAGGCTCCTCAGCTCCCTCAGCATCTGCTCAGGACCATCGACTGTCAGCAAGGAGCTGTCAGGGCTGTTCGCTTCAACGGTGAGACAGAGAGACAGAGAGAGAGAGAGAGAGAGAGAGAGGACTGCTGCGAGGACTCTATCCACTAGCACTGACTAATCATATATATATATATATCTGTGTATGTATTGATAGGCAAAGCTAGTTGACTTTTACAGCACGTTTCAGCACCTTTCAGCCTTTACTGTTATGCATATTTTATGTTGTCGAAGCTCACAGCCTCCACCTCTCCTTGTGAGTCAGGAGTCATCCATGAAATCTAACCGTATTCATTCACACCTGCCTCCGCCTCGTGTCTCCCTGCTCGCTCAGCTGATGGGAACTACCTGCTGTCTTGCGGCAGCGACAAATCTCTGAAGCTGTGGAGTGTGAGCCGAGGAACGCTGCTGAAGACGTACAGCGGCCACGGGTACGAGGTCCTGGACGCAGACGGGTGAGTGTCGCAGCCTCCCTCCTCCACGCTGTGTCGGGAAGGTCGACTCTTGAGTTTAAGTTGTAAAAACGCGTGAACTGATTCATCGTCGGCTGCTTCAACAGATCCTTCGACAACAGCCTGCTCTGCTCCTGCAGCTCTGATAAGAGCTTGATCCTGTGGGACGTCGCCACAGGCCAGGTCACACGCAAACTCAGAGGGCACGCTGGGGTCAGTAGTTTCACTCTTATTCGGTTTTGTCGTGTCCATTTAAAATGTTTCTTTGTTTCACTTTTCTTCTTTTCTGTCTCCGTACTGTGACTCCATTCTTCTGCTCGCAGAAAGTCAACTGTGTCCAGTTCAACGAGGAGGCAACCGTCATCTTGTCTGGTGAGTCTTCATCTTTATAAAATGCACGACACAGACTTCTCTATACATTGTGGGTTTCCTTGGATAGCTCATTTCTTCGTGGTCCGGGTGTGTGTGTGTTCTGTGTGTGTTTTCTCCTCATCCAGGCTCCCTCGATGGGACCGTTCGGTGCTGGGACACGAGGTCCAGAAGGTTCGAGCCGATCCAGGTTCTAGATGAGGCTACGGACAGCGTCAGCAGCCTGAAGGTGGCTCAGCACGAGCTGCTTACCGGGTCAGAGCAGTTAGCATAGTTTTTGCTATGAAAGACACTTGAAGTCATCTGCGTTTTTGGAGTTGATCTTCAGATTATATTGATCACTCGTCACTTGTTACTTGTTTATCTGCTGCTCATTCAGACTGCAGCCGTTTGGATTTGTACTGGAAGCAAATTAAGACTCAATGTATCCCCAGTTTATATTTAGAAGTAAATGAATATTTCTTGCATTGTACGTCGCCACCAGATGCCTGAATGTCAAACGTGTGACATGTGTCTCTGGTGTTCAGGTCGGTGGACGGCAGAGTGCGGCGCTACGACCTCAGAATGGGACTGCTGCACGTTGACTTCATCAGCAGTTAGTGATCTTTTTTTCATGGCTTATTTTCAGGATTCACTAAAGGTCAATAATAACTGTTACTGCAGAACCCTGTAACCTGTGTGTGTGTGTGTGTGTGTGTGTGTTGCAGGTCCCATCACATGTGTGTGTTTCAGTCAGGACGGTCAGTGCACGCTGAGCTCCAGCCTGGATTCAACAGTCAGACTGCTGGACAAGAGCACCGGGGAGATGCTGGGAGAGTGAGTGTGACTGCCGCACCACCAAACAAAAAACCTCAACGAGCGCTGAGTCAGCACCATTAGGCCACAACCACATTCAAAAGTTAACATTGCTAGACTCAGATTAGCATTTATGTATTGATTGTAAAGGTGTGTCTTGTTATTTTGCCCCCCCCCCCCCTGTACTGTTTGTACATGAAGCCCTGCCGTGTATTGACCCGTTTGTGTGTGTCTCAGGTACACGGGACACAAGATGAAGGGCTACAAGCTGGACTGCTGCCTGTCCAGCAAAGACACCCACGTTCTGAGCTGCTCAGAGGACGGACACGTGTACTGCTGGGACCTGGTGGAGGCGAGTGTCTGCGTTTAACACAACTTAAAGGGATAGTTCAGATGTTTTAGAGGTGTGTTTGTATGAGGTTCTCCTCCACAGTCAGGGTTCTACTACAGTAGATGAGTTTATAGAGACAGACAGGAGAACCAGCACGGGAGCAAAGGACGTATTTTAGAATCAATGTCAGTTTAAATGAACGCTATATTTAGAATGTTTTCCCCTCTTTACCTTGCTGTCAGACACCTTTCTGACGGGGAGCTGAAGTCGTGAACGAGACCCTTTAAGTGGACAGAAACGCAGACAAAATGAGGAAAGTTCCACCAAATACTAAACCGCTGTGATGTGGAGCAGCAGCCTGTAACCTCATGAACGCAGCGAGATTGTCTTAAAATCATATTTAGAAGATATTTACCCATAAAATATAGAAGACAATAACTTCATGTTAGAAACAGATATAGAAAGCGTACTGAAAGCGTCTGTTGTTGTTTCTCTCCAGGGATCTTTGTCGTTGAAGCTGCCGGTGGGGAAAGCTGTCGTCCAGTCGTTGTCCTTCCACCCCACGGAGACCTGCCTCCTCACAGCCATGGAGGGGCGTGTCCAGGTGTGGGGGGCGGAGCCAGAGGAGGCGGAGGAGGACGCCATGGCCACATAAGAGACGGTGAAAGTAGTCAGAAGCTACATTTTACACGCTGAGGAGAATCCAGTAACATACAGACTGTAAACATGTAAAACCTCACGCTGGCTGGAAACATCTCTGTCCCACATTTAGGTTGTGCACACAGTACTTATGAAGGAAGAGGAATCATTACACAACATGAAACATCAAAGGCTCATGTGGGCTCAATAGATGCACAGCAGCCATTCAGGTGCAGTCTGTCTTTACGGTCGCTGGCTTTGCAAAGATTTAGTTCTCTAGAGAGGGAAGCCAACGCTGAACATACCGGCTGACACATAAAGTCCAAAAGGCTGATGTTGAGCTTCGCTCCACAGATGATCTGGTTGTGAATCACAACCAAATGATGTCAGATTTTTTGTACATGAACGCATAACATATATTTTTGTACAAAACCTTCAATAAACACGTTCTTGTATAAATTGTTCTCGTCATAATAATGATTCTTCCATCAACACCGTTTAGTTCTGTACAAGTTTTATCTTTATTAGGAACTGTACACACACACACACACACACACACACAAAATAAGTTAATCAGCATGACAAAAGAATGGCAACAAATAAATAAATAACTTATGTTACATAAATACGTCTAAACTTTAAGCTGAAGCGTTGACGAGGAAGTCTGAATCGTAAGAGAACTTCGCTCTAAACCACGAGGTGCATCTACGCAGCTTCGTACACGTAATACGTTCTGCTGTTAACCCCCGAAACAGCACGAAGATTTTAAATAAATACACGTCGGCTTATTTACAAAACAATAGTCAAGTAGCTTGCAGTAGAATCACGTCTCTTCAGTTTCAGCCTTTTTAGAAAATATAGGTCCGCAGGAGGCCATTCATGCAAGGACTTACATTTGATCTCATGTCTGATCCTTCATTATGTATTTATTGCTAACGTCGGGTGAAAAAAACTCCCTTTTCGAGAATGCAGACTGTTAATGAAGTAAGAAAAGCGGCCGTATATTGTAGCTCGACTGCTGTGGGAGTCTGTTTTAAAGCTTCAACAGTAATACGATCGTAATCCTGCTGAGGCCCATTAGATCACCAGCTGAAGTCAAAAGTATTTAAACCAACAGGACTTGATTCATGAGGTTTTTCAGCCAAAAAGGGAAAGGAATCCGAGCTTAAATTAGCTTTTTTGATATAAATAACTTCATGAGAATAAAACTCTTCATTTAAAGATGTTAGAGAAGAACCTGCCAGCACACCTGCCCTCTCAGAATCACCCCGTCCTCGCAAACACATCATCCACGTCTACGCTCGGGCGCTCTAGCCAACACAGCTGCAGCCGGCGGCCGACAGCTTCTCCACCTTGTGCCAGCGGTGCGAGTTGTCGAGGAAGGCCATGTCCTCGTGGTGGGTGGGCCTGCAGCAGGGCGCGTCGTGCCGCAGCTCGCCAGGCGCCGGCTGAGGGAGCGCGCCGCTCAGCAGCAGGCTGGTGAGGGTGAGGTCGTGGTTGGAGCGCACGTAGGGACACGTCCCGCCGCAGTACTTGAAGAGCACCGTCTCGTCCGAGTCGTAGCCCAGACCGAGGTTTCGAACCTGCAGCAGGACGGAGCGCAGGCCGCACTGGGAGTCCGGGGCGGAGGAGCGACGCGCCCGGGCCGGGATCGGGGCGCCGGGATCTCCGGGAGCTTCTGTTCGGCCGTCTCCGTTTCTCTCGTCCTCATTTGGCGACGTGTGTGGAGATGCCGTCTCTCGTTTCTGATCTGGAGAACGCAGAAAGATTAAATCTGATGGACAAAATGTATGAAAAGTCCAGCTATTCACAGTATTAACTAAACATAATAACTTCCTAAGAGGCAGAAAATCAAAGTCTAGACACGTTATTTAGCACGTTGAGTCCAAAACGGGCCAAAATTTGACTTTTAACCAAACAAGGTCATAGGTCACGACCTCCCCCTTCAGCACAGCACTCACCAATCAGCGACCTCAGCCCGCGGCCCTCTCCCCTCCGGACGCAAAGCAGAATCACAAGCAGCTTCAGCAGGGACCTCATCGCCGGAGTCTGCTCTTCGTCTTCGTTCGGCACGTGTGTGTTTTGAATGTTTGCCGACGTCTGCGGGTGCGAGTGATGCTCGAGATGCAGACGAGTCACAACCTCCAATATATATAGCCCTCTGAGATGAAGGGTGGGGGGGGGGGGGCGTGAAGGGTTGAGATAGGGGGGAGACAGACAGACACTAACCCGTTACTTGCCAACAGACTATCCAACCTCACCTGGGCCTGACAGGGAGCGTAGGAGGGCGGGCGTTTGACCCAGAATTTGTCCTGTTGAGATTATCTAATTTGTGTAAATCACCGATTTTCTTTTTCTTTTTTTTGTTGGGTTTTCCCCCCAGATGTTTTTCCAGAGGACGTTGGCCACTGGTTTAAAAAAAAGCTGCTGAGGAGTGGACAACGATGACACGTTGATGATGCTGAGAATGACGCGAGCTTAAGGAATCAGTAGATAGACGGAAGCGGAAAAGGCCGGCAAGAGATACGTTCACGGACGTGGACTTTATCAGATGAACACAGAAGTGATCCGTGGAGGAAAAGGTTAATAAAGAAGTCACGATGAGTCACTGTGGAATGTCTTGAAACTGGCTGCTGTCGCTTCTCTTTATCGTAAACGTTTGGAATCGATTAAAGAAAAGCAACAAAAAAAACTCTCTAAAAGGTTAAACGCCAAATAAGAAAAGGGAAATGGGTTATAAGTAGAACACAACGGGGCCTGTTTCAGCAGACATTCCACAATGGGCGACTCGTCTTGAGCCGGTCCATAAATCGAGGGATTTCATCAGCAATGTGTGGCTGACATGCAGAATATGTAGAATATGCGTTATGTAACGCTTATAGGGGGTTTGGGAGTTTCCATGAAAGTGCATATTTGGACCCTGTTTCTGCATCCAGGTGCAGGTCAAACACCTCAGAGCACCTTATTAGCATATGAACTGGACCCCAATTAATTCATGAGTTGCTAAATATTTTAGATTGAATCCGTCTGTCCTGACCACAGACTGTGTGGACTGATGTTTTGAAGCCTTGAGTTCGCCGTCGCCATCTTGGATTACGGCCAGCGCCATGTTGTTTTTGCAACCAATGAACAGGAAGTGACCATATCTGGACTGAGGAGGAGTGACGTAGAGACCTGTCAATCACTGGTAGAATCAGTTGTGTCCGTTGTCTTTGACTCCGTAGAGTTTCCTCTGACTGACTAACAGAAAACGACACATTACGAGAATTAAAGCTGAATAATTATAGAAAAGTAGAGTAAGAAAATAGTAAATCACGTAATACTTATTATTTAATGTAAACTACAGTGCAGGTGATTAAATAGAAGTCAAAACAAAGAATATTATCTCTACTGCATTTAGTTCAGGCCTGGCTCCTGGCTTCAGTTAGTTATATTTAGACATGAGTTGTGTGTCCGATGAGACTTTTAAGTTTATTTATTATATTTAAACAGCCCCGTTTCTCATGTATTATACCTCTGTTGATATGAATTACAAAGGAATCGTCTCTAAATCTTGAGCACACACTGAGCCACGAAATTTACTGCCGGGAATTTCAATAATTCTTTCGGGAATAAAGCTTTTGAGACTGCACTAAATTAGACGTTAAAAATGAACAATGACAACGAGCTCTTCCTCAGTTATATAACCTAGTCTACTCAATATGTCTGACTCTAAATTTACCCAAAATACTTATGTTTCTTCATGCTTTATTTCAGTAACTTACTTTTTAAACTACAATTGGAAAAAAACACATTTTCGAGACTTACAAATGGGACGTTAAAAGATTTATTTTTTCCGGTTGAGAAGCTTTTACAAGCCGACAAATGTGGAAAACTGGATTATCAAGCAAATATTCTCAATGTTCGGACTGGGACGATCCTAACTTCTGCAGATAACAGCAATTAAAGACCTTCAATCCGCACAAACCCCACTGTCCACGAGCAAGCAGCATCACTCTCACGGAGACCATCCATTTCCAGAACACAAGAACACAAAAAAGGGCAAAGGGCCTGACGCATTCCTTCCACCTCTCAGAGAGACAGGAGGACGAAGGCCAAGCTCAGAGCTGAAAAGACAGAAGGAAAGCGGAGGAGGTGGTGGGAGAAATACAGTGGAGATAGAGCAATCCCATTGGATTACGGCCTCAAGAACCAGTCTGGAATTCGGGGGGTTGTCAGAGGACAGGAATGGAAAGAACGTGGCATCAAAAAAAAAGACACAAAACATTTTTATACAGTGGTAAAGCAGGCCAGATCTGAAACCTGTCTGCTGCTGTTCCAAAACTGGATATCCCATAATTCTGACAAATTGTTTTTGCCAAAATCAAGTCTTGCCCCTCGAACCCCCAATTACAGCGTAGCATCGAACCGGCTCGAGCTAGGTTCTGACAACCGTCCGTCTCTGCTCCACAGACTCTAATCGACGCTCTCAGATCGTTTTTAAAGGCCGGTTCAGTGGATTTGGAGCTCGTCGTGTTGAAAGCGTTGTGTTGATAGTGAAACTCGTTACCCGGAGAGGTTAGAAGGAGATAAATGTTTCTAAAACGTTACGTTTCTACACCCAAAAGCTGTGGAGCTAACGTTAGCAGAGTACGGTTAGCTCTGTAAACACTTTGTGATGATTGTAACGGTGAATAAAGAGGAACAGTGTTGTTCCTTCATTTCATTGTCTCGTGTCTGGATCTCCAGGTGGTAAACTTTGACACGTTTTCTCTGCTGAATCACTTTGACGTCCTGCATATATCCTTCAAACACATACCGTGCACCCTTCTGTCTTCTACAAATTTAAAACAAAGTAGGGCCCCTTTGGATGCATATTAGGTAGTCCAGGCTCCAGGGCCGACTACGAGTCCACCAATTTGGTCCAGATTGGAATATATCAGCAACTACGTAATGGATTGCATGCACATTTTGTTCACTTATTCATGGTCACCAGAGGATGTACCGTCTCTACACTTCTCCTCATGAGCCAGCAGGTTAAAGTGTTTCACTTCTCCTGTGAAATATCTAAACATCTACTGAATGAGTTGGTACAAAACTTTTAAGATATTCATGGTTTCCAGTGGATGTATCTTTGGTGATTCCCTTTTTCCTCTTTCCTCCACCATCGGGTCACAATATGTGCAATACTTTGGTTTATGAACAAAATACCTGCGTTACCTTATAAAGCCCACAGAAAGTGAGATAGACATGACTTGTTTGATTATAGAGCGGGTGCAGGTGCTGAAGAATGAAACCGCTGAATCCACAGAGGAACGCTCACAGACGTATTTAGGGACTTCTGTTAGGTTGTGATGTCACAATACTGTCACCAGCAGAAGTGCCGCTAAACCTTGTGAAGCTGACCATAGACTGCATATGAGAAGTGGACGGAGTCATCGTGACGTCACCCATCGGTTTGTGAACTGATGTTTTGAAGCCTCGAGGTCGGCGTGTAAACGCCTTTGAGGCAGCAGCCTGTCAATCACCGTGTAGCCCCGCCCTAAAGCATACTCTGCTTTATGGTCTGTTTGACTCTAAATGGACCATAATTTACTAAATGAAGAGACTTAAAGAGGCTCAAAGAGACGGGCGCTGAAACGCAGTGTTTTAGACGGAGTGTTTTTAACATTAAAGCATATAAAACATGTTCTCGGAGAAACTAAAAAAAAACAAGTATGAACCTGAAAATGAGCGTGATACGTAGTGCAAATTATAAAATGTTGACTGCTCTCCCTGATGGCCACTGCAACTCTACGTGAGCAGCTAAAGAGTTGTTTTGTGCCTTGCTCAAGGGCACATTAGTCACAGTTAAGGCAGGGCAGGACGTTCCTGGTTTTGCTTTCTTCAGAGTGACTTTGCAGCTTTTCTAACCTCTGGGCTGCTTTCAGCTCCCAATCGTCTGGTTCCTCGTCCACTTTTTAAATCTTTTCCGAGGCCTCGTAGATCTTTGAGGGGAGAACTCTCCTCCAAAGCACTCTGGCACATTCCTGCACGTTCGGCACATTTACTTATTTATTTCTCTTTTTATGATGCACTGCTTCCCGTATGTCTATCCCATCTATCAAAACAATTTAAATAAAATCCTCTCCTTGACATTTGAAATAAAAAATAATTATGGCGGTTCCGTGTTCCTCTTTGGGTTATTTAGCCGATACGCAATCTATTTCTCCCAACATTAAGGGGATTTGTACCTCCCACAATTTACTTGTTTCCTTTTAAATACGGAAAGATTCTTAATTCATTGAAAGATAATTATATCCGCAAAGTCAACACTTGACGTCTGTTTAAACAAATATATATATTTATATACATGTTGCCCGTAAGTTTTCTTCATGTTGAAGTACTTAAAGATAAGATAAGATATACAGGTGTAACAGCAGCAACCTGTGTGTCTGTTCACAGGCTGCTGAGGCTCAGCCGTGACTCAGAGTTAATGCCAGAACTGATATGAAGACGGGAAATAGACGTAGATGAAGACGGATATGATGACATTTAAAGCTCGGGTAGGTACTTTTATTCAGAAACCTTTTTTTTTAACTAAATTATTTTTATATTATAATAAGCAGGTTACAATTATCAGAACAATACGAACATTCAGGCTACGTCATGTTTCTTAAAGGTGTACCGCAGATATAAATGTCAAATAAAAGAAGAAATTCTAATTTATAAAATCTTTATATAAACTCTGTTGCACTCTTGCTGGTTTCTCAAGATTCCCAACCCTAGTTTTAAAACATTCTAAAAACCCAAATATATGAGTCAAACTAACTCAAGTTCAAGTTGAATCCACAGTGATGACTCTTTAACTGTTCACTTATCGGAACTCAGTGATTACTGCATCTTTGAGTAATCGGGAGCATTTCTTCGGCATGAGGAGTCCAGGTTTATCCAACGGCCATGTAGGAATGTCTTAAAAGAGAGGAGCTGATCACAGGACGCCGTGTTACTTTCCGATTGTTTGGATGCTAATTGGACGAGGTCTGCTGTGCATTATTCCCGGAGGAGCTGGTCGGACAGTCGAGTCCATATAGGGCTCGTCTGAGCAGCAGGCAGGAATGTGGGGAGCAGCCTTCCTGTAAAGGGGAACTATTCGGAGGAGATTTAGCCTCGGGAATCTCAAACTCGCACGGGGCGTCTCGTGTTTACGCCGTAAATCTGTTTGGTCAGAGCCGAGACGCTCCGCCGTGTGGCGTCGGGGGCCCGCGAGTAGCTGCAGAAGCCTGGACCACGATGACACGAAGAGAGAGAGACCACATGGCCATTAAGTGTGTGGACAGCAGAGTAAAGACCCTGACCGGTGGTTCACCATATGCGATTGTTCGGAAACACACAAACCGTAGAGAGGAGCTGCTGTCCCGGCTTCCTCGTCCTCTGGGAAGCATTTGCACCAGATTCTGAGACCTGATTTGTGGCGTTTGATCTAGTTCATCCCAAAAAGGTGTTAAGTCGGGGTTGAGTCCAAACTGTCGCCACAAAGATGGCGATGCACTGTTAGATCACATATAGCATTGTGTGCTAAAGATTTATTTTTATTGCAACCACGAGATCCGGCTAAAACCATGGAGACCAGCAGTGAGGGGTTCGGATGTAGACTGACTGCAGTCTCTTCTCCCGTTCCACTATATATTCACAAAGACAACCGTCGCTGTCAATCGTGGGTTTAGTGACGCGCAAGACCGTTGTGATTTGTCACGATATATTATCGCAAGTTCAAACATATTGTGATAACGTACAGTATTTTGAAAATGTATTGCCTTTTTTTTTACACTGCAAATTCGTCAACGTTCGTTTTACCCGTTGAGATAAAAGTTTTCACTGTTTCTCAGTCAAGCAGACCGACCGACCCGCCATCTTTGTTTTGATCAACTTCCGGCCAATCCGGGCGTCTTTACTCACGAAAGCAAAAAAACATTTTGTCGAATGTATATAGTATGTTATCCTGTGTGTACATTCACAGTCTGGTGGTTTGGTTTATTTATAGGGTATTAGAATATATTCTTCACATCGTGTATTCTACAGATATATCTCTAGTGATGTGTAGATTTACTGTCGTTGTATAATCTGCTGCTTTACACAATTTAGTATCAAAGTATATCCATCTATCTGTTTGTTCATCTGATAAAAGGATACTCTGTGTCTGTGGATCGAGACAATATTATAAATATCGCAAACTGCTGTATCGATTGGTTTCCTCCCACCGATAGGAATAATTGATTATTAACAGAGTTAATACCATTCACACAATACATTTACAAGTATTTATTTATTCAAACACTGTCTGTCGTTGTGCAAAGTTATATTTCCTGACATTTTGTTGTACAAAATGGTCTTACTAAACGTCACAATATGTACAAAGTATGTATTTTAGTAAATATAAATTAAACAAACAAAGATTTAATGTCTCCAGAAATAAGCAAAGAAAGAAAACAAACACCCAGAAGGACGGAACAACAGGATTTGGTTCCAGAACCAAACTTTCCTGTAAGATTAATTTTCATAAATCAAATAAATCAACTCAGGGGACAGTTGGGTTCCTGCCCAAAGTCCAAAATAAGGAACCTTTTGGATGGTAACAGTGGTGGTCTAAATTTATGAAACATAGACCGGAAGGATAAGACGTCACAGACACACGATGCTGCTGTGGAGTCAGTTCTCTTCTACACAGTCAGAGGTGTGGTGAGGGCCTCAGTGAGTCCATGTGTGTCCACAGCAGGACTGCACAGCAAGGACGTGTCCTGCAGGAGGGACACCAGCTCAACAGGACCGGGCGGGTCGCTCTTCTTTTGAGCAGCGGACTCTTTCGGGGATCCTGGCTGCTGCCGGAGCTTTTTGGACGCCGCTCTCTTCGTTTCGCCGTAACCGCTCAACCTGGAGGCGAGAGACCTCTTGGGTTGGGGCTTCCTGAGCTTCTTCTTCTCCGGGTCGTGGACGACGCGGTGGCGCTGCAGGCTCTGCCTCATGGCGAAGGTCTTCCCGCAGCCCGCCTGGGCGCAGGCGAAGGGCCGAAGCTCCTCGTGGAAGGAGCAGACGTGGCTCTGCAGGTTGAAAAGCGTGGTGAACGACCGGCCGCAGCCGTCCCTGGGGCACTTGAGGACCACGCGCGTCTCGGAGTGGACGCGCCGATGCTGCTGCAGGAACCAGGAGTCCCTGAACACCTTGTTGCACTGGTCACAACTCAGGACGAGCCTGTGCTGCTCCTTCCTGTGCTTCAGGTACTCTGTCCACGTCTTTCCCGTGAAGCTGCAGCCCTCGTCTTTGCACGGGTACCCTCTGTGCACCTTCTCGTGGCGCTTCAGCTTGCTGGGGACAGCGAACCGCATCTGGCAGTCCTCATAGGTGCACGGGTACGGGGCCAGCTGTGTGTGTTGCTCGCACACGTGGGACTTGAGCTGCTCTTTCTTCTTGAACTCGAGCCCGCAGTCCTCGAACTTGCAGGCGTACTTCTTCTGCTCCCGCGCGTGAACGCGGCCGACGTGTCTGGCGCGGTTGGTGTTGGTGGTGAAGGCCTCCTGGCAGCCGTCCTCGGTGCACCTAAAGGGCTTTGCGCCGCTGTGACTGAGCTCGTGTCGCGCCACGTGGTAGGGGCTGCAGAACGACTTACCGCAGCCGTCGTGCGCGCACGTGAAGGGCTTCTCTCCGGTGTGTTTACACAAGTGAGCGTCGAGTTTCCACTGTTTGTTATAAGCCGCCGAGCAGCCGGCGAACGAGCAGATGTACCGTTTGAGCGGTTCCGGTTTAGTTTCCATTACGACCAGCAGCTGACAGCATGTAAATATTGTTGCTCTACTCTAACGTCTTCCGCACGTTTTCAGCTCTGACACCGGTACTTCCGGTACAATCCGGCAATTTGACGCCACTTCCGTAACAGATTACGTTTCTTTTCAATATTTTAGACTAACTAATATTATTAAGAAAATATGAGCCAGTTGTTTTGTTTTGTTTCTTATTTCTTTTTTTATATTTTCTTTTTTCTTTTCTTTTTTACACTATAAGTACTAGACATCCTGATCCACACTCCAGACCAGCTGGTGGCGGTAATTCGCCAACCGCCCATAAACCTAAAGAAATAATAATAATAATAATAATAATATTTATTCGACCGTAGTTTTTTTTTTTTTTAATTTATTTTATTATTATTATTTTATCCTTTGGAACAGTGATTAAACCTTTACTCTGAAACGGCACACTCCGGTACAGTAGGTGGCGGTATGCACCTATTCAAGTTGGTTGCGATCCGCCAATCAAATTAGAGAAGAAGAAGAAGAAGAAGAAGAAGAAGAAGAAGCAGAAGAAGAAGAAGAAGAAGAAGTCGTATCCGTATCCGTTACCCATCGGCCCCTCTGGTGTTTGGTTGATGGTTGTTTGTGCGGCTACAAAGAGCATTTGTAAGTCTTATTTTACGTTTTCTAACTTAATAATAAACAATGCAGATGCGCATTTACAAATGGCAATACTAATAGTTGTCATTTTGCTACAAGTTGTTTATAATTGCACTAAAAGAAGACGCTAAAGTCACATAGCAACTAGCTATGTTGCTAATGTTAGCTTGCTTTTTAGCACCGATACTTTCCTCTGCAGCAATGAAACGTCACACCAATCTCAATGCACAACAGTGTAACGTGTTCATACATCGTGTAAAGAAATGTGGCTAACGTTTAACACTACAGTCAAGATACACATCACTCTATTTAATCCTTAATTAAGCTAGCGTTTGTTAGCCAACTGTTAGCTCTTCAGCTACAAACATGTGTTGGAACGTTAGCTATATGTTACACTTCATGACATATTCACTGGTTACTAAGTGTTTGTAGCTCACTGGTTGTTTACATGTAAGCTGATCACTGACATGACTTCTTCTCTTGTTCTGGTGGAAGAGGGTGAATCCGTTCCTGGTGTGGTCATCCAGTCGTCACTATGGTAAGTCATGATGTTTATATGCTACGTATGTCACGATGCAAGGGTTTATGTTTTGTTTAAATACTAAAGTATCCTGCACTTGTTTTCTTGACAGGGTGAAAGAAAAGGAACAAACAAATACTACCCTCCAGATTTTGATCCAGCCAAGGTGTGTATGCCCACACACAGAGACCAGTGTGTGTGTGGTTTTAGTGTCACTGTTGTGCAGATGTACTGACTAACGTTCCCGTCATTCTTTTGTCTTCAGCATGGATCCCTCAATGGCTACCACAAAACCCACGCTCTGCGTGAGAGGGCCAGGAAGCTGTCCCAGGGCATCCTCATCATCAGGTCAGTGAGCACAGACACACAAAGTGTTTACTGACGTGGGCTCGGGATTTTAAACTATAAATAAAATAAAAGACATTATCTGGAGAAACGGATGACAGACACGGATTTATGCAGAGCATCTCGACCTTTTTGTAATCAAAATATGATGAAATAAGAAAATCTAGATTAATATGAGTGTGCATGTCTCACGTCCCTAATAAACATGGAGAATTTTACATTTAACTGCCATGATTTTATTTAAGTACAATAACCTTAAAATGTAAAAGAACATTCATCTGAATTTGTGCTTTTCATCGATACTCAACTTAAGTGTGTTTTTGTCTGTGAAGGTTTGAGATGCCCTACAACATCTGGTGTGATGGCTGCAAGAATCACATCGGCATGGGTAAGTTTGAAGAACAAGACCCATTTAGTCCCGTCCAGTGTGCGATTCATTTCATGACACCGGTGTTGTGCTTTGTTCAGGCGTCCGCTACAATGCCGAGAAGAAGAAAGTGGGGAACTACTACACCACGCCAATCTACAGGTGAGCGCGACGTTCTCTGCTCTCGTGAGCGTCACGCAGAGCGGTTCAGTTTATATTTAACCAACAGGAAATCCTCGTGAAACCTCGTTGACAAAGTGACTCAAAGTCTTTTCGTGCCTCCTCAACCAGGTTTAGGATGAAGTGCCACCTGTGTGTCAACTACATCGAGATGCAGACGGACCCGGCGACCTGCGACTATGTAATAGTCACCGGGGCCAACAGGAAGGAGGAGCGCTGGGACATGGCTGACAACGAGCAGATCCTCACCACAGGTAAAGGATTCCTGTTTATCAGCCTAAAGACTCAGCTCTCTACTGAATATGTTCTTCTCATGGTGCTGGTTCATCTCAGATGTCTTCACGTCCTCACTGCCTTCATGCTTTGGCTTAAGGGCTGATATCATTTTTTCATAAAGCACACAGTCTGGGTCTGTTTTTGAAACTCTCTCCTCCGTCTCTTTGTACAGAGCGAGCAGAGAAGGAGAAACTGGAGACGGACGCCATGTTCAAACTGGACCACGGTGGGAAAGACAAGGAGAAGCTGAAGAAGGCTCTGCCTTCTCTGTCGGAGATCCAAGACTACCAGTCCTGCAAGAAGGACGACTTCCAGCTCAACAGCTCCCTCCGCAGGAAGTTCAGGGTAAGAAAGTGCCCTCTTGTGTCGGTAACATCTGTATGAATGCTACAAGATCTTGTTTTCAGAATCTCTGGATGCCAAAATCGCAATTTAAAATAAAGTTCCATTAAACGCCCTGGGCCTGTCTGTTCCTGTGACACGGAAAAGAGTTCCTCAGAAGACAAAGCGATGACTAGAGAGTTAATGTTAGTAAATGTCATCGTCACTTCTAACTGACGGCTCTGCTCTTCACTGGACAGACGGAGAAGAAGGTTCTGGCTGAGCAGGAGGAGAAGGACAACGCGGTGAGGATGAGGACCAACCTGTCCATCCCGCTGCTGCCAGAGAAGGAGGAGGACAAGAAACTAGCCGCCCTGCTCACCTACCAGGCACCGGACTGTAAGTAACACACACACACACACACACACACACACACACTTCTTACTTACATTTGTCAAGACCTCTTACAGATTAAAGTTAAACAGATAACTGAACACAGACTTATGATAGTTAGATATTCTTCACCGTACATGTGTGCAAACGGCAACATTTTAACATTGTACTCGTTACTTCCCTCCACAAATCAGCCTACAAGGACAAGCAGCACAGCAAGCGGAAAGCTATCTCCTCTCGCTCCTGGTTCACCTCCTCCTCGGCCACGCCGGGAGGCGCGGCCTGCAGCCTGCTCCACAAGCTCAGCCTGCAGGGGAAAGAAGCGGCGGTGGCCAAAGCCCTGAGCTCCTCGCCCAGCCCCCTGATCTGCAAACGCTCCGGAGGACCGGGAACCAGAAGCGAGCCCTGCGCCACCATCGCTTGCGGAGAGTCGCACCCTGGAGCCGGCACGTGCAACGGAGAGGAAGCGCCGAGTTTAGCGCCGTCACAGGGGGGGGAGGAGCTAACGGAGACGAATGACAGCGGCTCCAGAGAGAGGCGTGTTAAATCCTCAGAGGAAGCGGATCAAGGACTGACGAAGGCGAAGGATTTGGGGGAACGGGGTCAAAGTTTAGGAGCGCTCTCGTCCCTAGTGGCAGATTACAGCGATTCAGACTCAGACCCTGGACCGTGAGGCCGGACCGTGAGGCCGGACCGTGAGGCCGGACTATGAGGCTTTTCTGTTTTCATGAATGGATGACATCATGTGTCATTTAGTGAGAGTGAAGCACAAAGCGGACACGTTTGTCTAGAATCAGTGGCGGTTAACTCGCCTCTCTGCTCACAATGGAAATGTTTTAGTTTTCCTGAACAAAATGTGTGAAACAGGATTTAAAATGTTTGAGAATGCTTCGTCATGAATGTGTTTGTATGATGACATAAAATCTTTAATGTGTTGAGTCTGCAGACATTACAGCTTCAAGTATTTGGTTATTTAGAGTCTTCGATCACCACATGTGTTAAATTAAATATAAAATACTGTTGAACTGTTTTGAGTTTGTTTACTTTCAATAATGAAACGGTGAGAAGTCATCACAGTATTTCCAGTAAACCAGAAACAATGTCACCAAAACATTTAGATTTACGGTCACAGTTGTCAGTTCTGCTTTTAATCATCAGATTTGAGAAAGTAAATGTTGGAATAGTTTGACGTAGAATCTCATTTTCAGACCGTAAGTCATGATTTTGAGACGCTATGGTGTTATTTTAAAGATGCTTTTTCATGTTCAACTTTATTTTCCGGACACATGAAAAAAATACAACAAAAACTAAATAAACAACAATACGAGGACGCCGTGACGCTGTTCTAATCACTGCAGTTCAAACATACAGACTTTTGTTCCAATGTTTCCAAAAACAAGAAGATTCATTTCCAGGATGCTTTTTGTCCTCACAGAGCTTCCATAGTCGTGCACTGAGTGAGTTTGTAACGATAAATAATCAGCTCTTATGGCTCTTATGTATCGTTTTATTTAGTAGGAACAGTGAACATGAATACATCCTCACTGTAAATGTTCATCTGTAGTCTCTGGACAGATGTTATAAAGTCACCCCTTAAAAAAAAGAACATACGATAAATATTACAAAGTTATTTATAAGCATGCCGAACCAATAATGCAACAATAGAGAATATTAATATGGGGAGAAACTGGTTCTTTCTCTGCAATACACTAGAACCCTCTTGTGTTAACAGATACTGAGCTTTTTAAATGACAGGTTTCACTGTACGGGACACGGAGAAGTTCAGATAACAGTACTTCTGTGTACGGGAGGATTATTCTGAACGTTTAATGCTGAACTTTGGTCTCCATCAGGAGCCCTTCACACAGTTTGTTTCTGTGTCATTCGTATTGATCGGAAGCTGAAGCCCCTCCTCCTTCTGTTGACTGTCCAGCGTCTGATGAGGTAGTGTGTGTGTGTGTGTGTGGGGGGGTGTTATAGCAGTTGACCGTCTCTCCCGTGTTCACAGACCACCGGAGGATCCCAGACGGTCGACATGGGTCGGTGGACGCTACACAACGTTTTGTTTCTCGTGCTTCTCTGCAGCTCTGATGGACAGTCTGACAGCCACAGAAGGTTCGTCTCTGTTCTTCTGAGACAGTTTGTACCTTTAAAGTTCTGTTTACTCATAACTAATGACGCTGTCCTCTTCACAGGAAACCCTGGAGAAAAAGGTATGTGTGTGTGTGTGTGTGTGTGTGTGTGTGTGTGTGTGTGTGTGTGAGTGTGTGTGTGTGTGTGTGTGTGTGTGTGTGTGTGTGCGTGTGTGTGTGCAGAGATCACGTTCACAGTTGCAACCTTTTTGTCTCTGACAGCTGAAGTTATTATTTCTGAATCTCCAGACTTTCACCAATAGGCAAAGTTGGACCTCCACAGAAAACACATAAACATATATATATATATATATATATGTATATACTGTATATGTTTTGAGATTAAATGGACCAATGGAAAAAAGCTCAGTCAAAACATCCATTAACAACCATCTAAACTTGGGTTTGACTGACGGGATTTAGACGATTGATACAGATTCCGTATGTTTAGATTGAATTTAGTAGTAACTGATATGTTCTGTCATCTAACATATTTAAATCTGTTCAATGCCTTAGATCTGATGATATCTCTTATTGGTTTTTTTGGGGGTTATAAACTGTTGTCCAGTTGTAACCACCTGTTGTCGTAGGATAAATGACAGGAGACACTGTTTGACAAGAACAGTCTAGTGGACATTTGCTCTGTAATCCTATGTGATTTATGAGATCTTTTGAGTTTGCAGTCCTCTGTCACGCCTTAAATTCACGCTTCTTCTGTTTGTTTGCAGCCGACCGAGTCAGATGCTGACAGTTCGTTCTACACCGAGGTACCGTTGATATTCGCACAACAGTTTGTTTTACAAGTTTTACTGAACGTTGTTCTCTTTCATTCTAGGATCAACAGTTTTATTTGTATTCTCTTGTCACACCTCATCGTTTCTCTTTCTTGACTTGCCTTTCAAAAGCTTTACATCCATCTCCTGTATCATTCATAATCATCAGTCATTGGTTTGTGGACTGATGTTATGAAAACTCGCCATCTTAAATTTTCGACCGTCGCCATCTTGTTTTTTGGCAACCAATGAACGTAAGTGACCGTATTTGTAATGCGCAGGAGTGACGTAGAGACGCCGTATACGTCTCTGGTAGCGACAGCAACCTGTCAATCACTGTGTAGCCCCGCCCCTAAAGCACACCCTGCTTTATGGTCTGTGTGACTCTAAATGGACCATCATTTACTAAATGAACATCATGCTGTATTGAAGAAGACTTGAAACTAGAGATTGAGACCATAAACTCATGTTTACAATGTTTACTGAGGTAATAAATCAAGAGAGAAGTAGAGTCATTTTCTCATAGACTTCTATACAACCAGAGGAGTCGCCCCCTGGTGGACATTAGAGAGAATGCAGCTTTAATATATAGCTCTCTATACAAGCTGATATTTTTGCATGTGCAGCTAACCTGTTGTGCTCTGACTACAAGTGGTAGTACTATTAGTTGTAGTGTCAGTAGTACTTGAAGTTCTGGCTGTACCTACCCGGTTACTTCCTGCCTCATGTTGTGGCGTTTGTCCTGCAGGTTCACTCTGCTGGCTCCAGACCTGCTGAGGACAGACAGCCAGGAGAACATCTACCTACAGGCAGACAGCCTGTCCAGCCCCGTCACCGTCTCCATCTCCATCGTGGACTTCAGTAAGACCACCATGCTCCTCCAGGACTCCGTCACACTCAATGTGGAAAATGGATTCCAGGCTCTCAAGGCGATACAGGTGAGTCCTCGGGGTCAAACGAGAGAGAAGCATGAATACAAGGAACATTGTAAAATGTCAGAGATTATGAGGTTCAGGGGAGAAGTTTTATATATATATGGATGTTTATGTATGTATGTCAGTATATACGCTCATATACACATATACATACTTATACATATATATGTATATGTATGTATATCTTATATTGTCTTTTTTACCTATTGTTTTTGAAACTAAACATCCTCTCGTGTCTCAATCTCGTTGGATCGCAGCTCCCCTCGGATCGCTTGGATCGCGAAGAGAAAAAGAACAAGTTTGTGTATCTGAAGGTGGACTTCGGGAACTACCACTCAGAGGAGAGGGTACTGATGGTGTCCTTTCACTCCGGATACATCTTCATCCAGACGGACAAACCCATCTACAAACCCGGAGACACCGGTGAGAACCGAAGATGCTGACGAAGAGAAAAAAACAAAACTTAAACCACCAAATAACCACACGGATGTGAAAGAGGGCTTGAAACTACTGATCAAGTCTGGTTTGATTTTTTTTAAAATGCATTTCAATGCAAACAGTCCAAGACGTCACGATGGTATTAGCAGTGATGATAGTACTAATGATGTAGATGTAGTGGCCACAGAAACAGTACTAGTAGAAGTAAGAGTACTACTGATAATGACACACACCTGAGTAATGTTCTACAAATGTACAAATCATTTCTTCAGTCTGTCTTTTGTTCATTTCTCCTCTCCAGTCCGCTTCAGAGTCTTCGCGTCCTCTTTGTCCTTTAAGGCCTTCGACAACTCCGTCTCCATAGATATTCAGGTAAACAAACATCATGGTGAGTAGATTAATTGATGAGCCAATCGTTCTTTTGTTCCAGAGGATTGTAAAATGTACATCTTTGGGTTTTGGGCTGTTGGGGTTTAAGAAATTAGAGTCTTGCAGAATGTATGAGTAAGACACTTTGTAGATATAAGTTTTGATTATATTTATGGCTTATTCTTTGGTTATTTTAGCTCAAACGAACCTGTTTGTGTGTCTCAGAATCCAGACGGCGTGGTGGTCAAACTGAACTCCAGGATCAGACCTACTGACGGCACCTACGCCGACACATTTCCTCTCTCTGAATTTGTCAAGTAAGATCAACATCTGTCAACTCCCTCCACTGCCCAAAGATTGAGATTGTGTCTGTTTCAATATTTCATGGGCCTTTGATCTCTGACGTGCCCGTGTGTCTGTGGCAGTGAAGGAAAATGGACGGTGACTGCAAAGTTTGACCACTGGCAGCAGAACACGTTCACCTCCGAGTTCGAGGTGAAGAAATACGGTAGGTTGAGTTTAAACCGCGCGTCCTTCAGCTGATAACATCAGTAGAGTTTTTTCTGTTCGTCTTGTAGTGCGTCACACTTTTGTTCAACTGTGAATGTGACATTTTGGTCAGGAGTGTAATATTAAGTAAAAGTGATGCTTTATGTTTCAGTGCTTCCTGCCTTCAATGTTACCCTGACGCCCAAGAAGTCCTTCCTCGACCTGGATGACAGCGAACTGGAGGTCGAGGTCTCGGCCAGGTCGGTCAAATCCTCACACACACGCGAACGCGTGCTTGTCATAACACGTCATGTACATAATTCACTATAGTATAATATGTAACCTTTGAGCATTCAAATGTCTAAAAACGACGACACCGTTGACATATATGTTGTTGAGTCGTGTCTTTGCATGTTTCCAACCATTTTGAACCGTTGAACCGTTTTGAAGACTTGAGTTTGGCGTTTTGGCCGTCGCCATCTTGGCTTTTTGCAACCAATGAACGGAAGTTACGATATTTGTAATGAGGAGGAGTGACGTAGAGACGCAGTGTACGACTCTGGTAGAGACCTGTCAATCACAGTAAGCCCCGCCCTAAAGCATCCCCTGCTTTATGGTCTGTTTGACTCTAAATGGACCATCATTTACTAAATGAACATCATGCTGTATTGAAGAAGACTTGAAACTAGAGATTGAGACCATAAACTCATGTTTACAATGTTTACTGAGGTAATAAATCAAGAGAGAAGTAGAGTCATTTTCTCATAGACTTCTATACAACCAGAGGAGTCGCCCCCTGGTGGACACTAGAGAGAAGACACTCTAGCATTGGCTTCACTTTTCAGATCCGGAGGTTGCCGCTTAGTCAGCGTTGTGGTTGTTTGCCATTAAATGACTTTTATCAGTTTTGAGCCACATTTCTAAGATACACTTTTTAGGTCTGGGACGTTTGTCTACATATCAGAGAAACAAGCTGAGTGAGCGTTAGCGGCAGCTCGTCGGCGGTGAAAACAACAACTCCCATGATTCCACGCTCCTTCACGAACTAACCAAACTCTTTTAAGATTGAGAGAACCCTAGCGGTAGAAAATTACATATTGTGCATTTAAAGTGAACCTTAACGCACACTACTACAGATTTAACTTCAGCTGTTGACCATAACGCCGACCAATGTTGCTCTAAAACCTCATCCTATCTTTAACTCTAAAGCCATGTCCGTACACTGAACTAGCCTCTGCAGAAGGACATTTTCCTCCCGACTTTGAAAGTATTTATATGAAAATAATGAATGAAACCGGCTGACTGTTGACTTACCGTTGCTGGGATTGTGTCTCAGGTACCTGTACGGGGAGCCGGTTCAGGGGACGGCCTACGTGGTGTTTGGGGTGAAGATCAACCAGGAGATGAGGAGGTTGCCTTCAGTGAAGCAGGTGTCAAATGTGAGTCACTCATCGGCTGCTGTCGCTGTTTTTATGGATGCTGTCGTGAACTCTTCCCGCCACATTTGTATTGGTTAATAATTATTTAGATTGGTTATAACAGTGATGTAGCCTTTATAACCGTCGGATGCTTTCTGTGCTCTTGTTCTCCTGCAGCTGGAGGGAGGAGTCGTCAGTCTGAGCATGGAGGAGATCAAGAGAGCTTACCCCGACGTCAGGTCTCTGGTGGGGAAGTCTGTGTACGTGAAGGCCTCCGTGCTCACCAAGTCAGGTAAGAACAGGCAAAAATAACAGAAAGTCAACCGCTAGACTCATTATTTTCATCAATAAAGTCAATTCCTAAACATAAATAGTCATTTGGAAAATGTGTATTTTCTAACCCCAACCCGCTTTTATTCTGGGCTAAAATCACCATTATTTCCTTTTTTGCTGAATCTAATTCAAAAGAATGATTTGATTATGTCACCTGGATATGTTTATTTAATTATTTCTTCGTACCTTTGAGTCAAGATTCCAGAATTTCTTCAGGTTTGTGGTTTTTGTTTGTTTTCCTGCTGTGCAGGCAGCGACCTGGTTGAAGCAGAGAAGACCGGCATTAAAATTGTGGAGTCTCCGTACGTCGTATCCTTCAAAGACATTCCGAAGTACTTCAAGCCGGGCATGCCCTTCGACTTCACAGTAAGGACCGTCTTCTGTGTTCATGTTCCAGTCAACTAAAGCTAGATATTTGTTTAGGGAAATGATCGTGTCCAGTGTATAAAATCCCAGAGAAAACAATATTCCCCCCCAAAACCCGTCCAGATCCAGGTGAGCCACCATGACGGCTCCACGGCCCAAAACGTTCTGGTCGACCTGAAGCTGCTGAACTCGCCCGTGGTCATCTCCTCCGGCCCCGGCAGAGTCACCATCAACATGCCCGCTGATAGACGCCCACAAACCATCACGGTCAGTGTGACGGCATCGCACTTTACTCACAGAGCGTCTGAGCATCTAAAAGAGTCTAATGTTGTGAGAAGTTAACCTTTAAAATATCATCGAGTTTTACACAACTGCTCTGGTTGCTATATTGCAAAAATGTATAATATATATATATATTATACGTTTATACGTTTATATATATATGTGCTATATTGCAAAAAGAGATTTTTTTATCTTGAATTCTTACTCTTTCTTCGGATTTATAAAGACAAAGCTGTCACAACCCCTAATTCGTTTATTGTGTTCAGGCTGAGACCATGCAGGCTGACCTGAGACCAGATCAACAGGCCAAACAACAGGTCACCATCCAGCCGTACGTCCCCTTCAACCACCAACATCAGAACTACCTGTACATCTCCACGGGGACCACCGCGGTGTCCTTGGGAGACCTGCTGTCCCTGAAGCTGACCGTCGCAACCGCAGACCCAACGCACAGACAGTTCATCACACACATCACCTACCTGGTGAGACGAGAACGCCCGCACCACGTTTACAATGCAGCAACAGAATCAAGTAACACACTTTGTCCCTAAAACTCCCTCAAGGTGCTGAGCAAAGGCAAAATCATTGTTGCAGAGCGCGTGGACGTGACGGGCCAGCTGATCACCGCCGTCGGGCTGACGGTCACCCCGGAGATGATGCCGTCGTTCCGTTTCGTGGCGTTCTACGGTATTCCCTGGGAGGGGCGGGAGGAGGTGGTGGCTGACTCCATCTGGGTGGATGTGGCAGATTCCTGCGTTGGAGGGGTGAGTGATCAGGTGTTATTGGAGCGACGACGGTGGTCAAACCAGGAATTAAGGACGAGTTACTGCAGTGAATATGTTGCATTACAGCGTTTTATTTGTCCGTTACTTCATATTTTTGATACAGGTGTATGAATGTGTTTTTGCACCATATTTGTAGAATAGGATTTCTGCACCTGCAATGAAGAGTTTGAGAAGGTGTCTCTTGTGTTGTGTTTGTGGAAGAGAATGAAAATCGTCCCATTCCAATGTCACAGATGCTCAGGTGTTTCCTCAGGAGTTTAGAGAGTTTTTGGGGACCTTTGAGGCAAATTTGTGATTTTAGCATATTGAAATAAATTGAATTGAAAAGGGAAAAAACATAGAATAATGCCAGCCTTCTTCTTGAATCGTTATTTACTCTTCTGATCTTTGTCTGAAACACAAACCGATCAGTTAATCAGGATTTGTTCTTCGTGTCGATGCATTTCAATTCTCGCTGTCTTCCAGCTGAAAGTCGGGCCGGTGGACGGCAACCGTCGAGACTACATACCCGGGAAGAGCTTTAGGTTTCAGGTCCGAGGTGATCCGGGGGCCAAGGTCAGCCTGGTGGCTGTGGACAACGCTGTGTATCTGCTCAACCGGGACAGACTGACACAGAGGAAGGTGGGTGTGATTGAAAAAATGAAACATTCTGATTTTTACAAATTTTGATTTTACAAATTTTGATTTTGCAAATTTTGATTTTACAAATTTTGATTTTACAAATTTTGATTTTTACAAATTTTGATTTTACAAATTTTGATTTTACAAATTTTGATTTTTACAAATTTTGATTTTACAAATTTTGATTTTACAAATTTTGATTTTTACAAATTTTGATTTTACAAATTTTGATTTTACAAATTAAACATAGTTTTTCACTTTGTTATCAGAGTTTACACTTTTTAAAATAGTGTGGTGTTACAAGTCATTAGGTTATTTTTTTGTTCCGTAACGACGAGCATCATTAGTGTCATTAGTGTCACTAAAAGAAGCCTCTCGTCACCTTGTCCTCAACGGGACCTCGTCCTCAGATCTGGGGCGCGGTGGAGCACGGAGACATCGGCTGCACCCGAGGCGGAGGCAGAGATGCCACATCGGTGTTCTCAGACGCTGGACTGCTCTACGCCTCCAGCGCCGGGTTCAAAACCCAAACCAGACAAGGTAACCTTTGAGCACGGAGCAGCTGAAGACACAGCATGTTTCCTGGTACTTCAATAGATAAACAGTCGATAAGGACAATACTCATCAAGTGAAAGTGTGGAGCAAAGACTGAATATTTCCAGCGATACACTATGTTTACATGCGTGTACACAAATACAGAGTACTCTGATAGAGACAGTACTTTGATTGAACTGAGTTTGATCCGATTTTTTACAAATTATCATATTTTAATAGTCGCTTAGCCCTAATTTGAGCTACTACAATGAAAGAAAAGTTTTTTTTCTTTGCATTTCGTTCACATGTTGCCGACATCGAGTGAAGGCATCTCGCCTCCAGCTGTTGAGCAAAACTATATTTCACAGGATTACTTCACATGCTGTGATTTGAACAAACTCTCTCCATGTTCTCTTCATCTTAAACCAGTCATTGCGGCGTTTTTATTTATTGCTTAATGTGTTTATCGACTACAAAAAAAAGTATTGTGATTGAATGAAAATACAGCCAGATAATAAACTGGATACACGAGTGAATAATACTCCAATTGGAAGCTGTTACTCACGACCTTTTTTCTTTCAAATGAAAAAGATGAATGTTTTAAAAAGAATTAGCTCATATTGGAGTGTGTCTTTCTCATTTATGGTTACTGTTCACTGTAAAAACCTTGTATAGTTATATCAATAAAGAAAACAAGACATACGAAATGATCAGGTATTTTAAAGTAGTAAAAAGAAACCGTGTCTAATGTTGGAGTTCGACTTTAACTTTGCAGAAGGCCATGTTTGCTCTGTGTGTTTGCTCAAAGTGAAGCAACACTGGAGCTGTAGCTGCTGTACTGAGGAAACGTTGTATCGAAGCCAATATTTAGTTGGTTTAAACTATCAGGGGTCAATGAAAGTCTCCACTGAAACCACAAAATACTTGAAAAAACTGCTATTACTAATACTTCTTCTACTGCAAATGAAAATAATCATAAGTAGACATTAAAACTGTCTTAGGAGCAGTTTGACAGTCAGAGTCGTATCATAGAATCGTGTCATTACATCCTTGATATCTATCAGTGGCAGCACTGATGCTGGTCATTGATCAGATACATCTTTATTTGTAAAAAGATAAGAGATGAACATAAATGGTCACACGTTTTCGTCTTCTCCTCAGCGCTGCAGTGTCCACGCAGTGCCAGAAGGAGGCGCTCTGCCGAACTGCTGCAGCGTAAAGCACAGCTGGGTGAGTAAAACGAGGGAATCAAATGCAACTAATTGGCTGCTGAAGGAAAAAAAACGGCACCACAACAAGCTGATGTTGTAAAATGATGATGTTGTTATTACCTCCGCCGAGGAGGTCATGTTTTTGGTTTGTTGGACTTTATGTCTGTTTGTCAGCAGGATTACAGAAAAACTGCCGGCTCGATTTTCATGAAACTTGGTGGAAGGATGGAGCGTGGGCCGAGAAAGAACCCATGAAATTTTGGAGCGGATCCGAATCACGGGGCCCATTGTTTTTCACTTTCCTGAACATCACTTCACATCGAGTGCCCTTCTAGTTGCGAATGTGTAGCAAAAAGCTGCCTTTTTTCACGTTTTCACTTTATCATTCTCTGTTCAGTTCCCTTCACAAGATGTTGATGTTTTACTACGAGCACTGATGACTGACTGCTGGTTCCTTCTGCCTCCAGAGAGCCATTACAAGGAGAAGCTGCAGCGTCGCTGCTGTAAGGACGGCCTCAGGGAGATCGCCATGCCGTACTCCTGCACGCGGCGCTCCCTCTACATCACGGAGGGCTGGGAGTGCATCAGGGCCTTCCGCTACTGCTGCGCCACCTTCAGGAACCAAGCGTTTGACACGGAGATCCCCACCACCCCGCCCCCCTTCACCACAGCTCCCACCACCACCACCGCTCAAGTCACCAGGCCCTCTGTTCCATCCTATCCTTTTGATAGAGTGGCTGTGTCTAGGCATGACGGAAGGATACACCTGTCCCGGGATACATTTAGTAATTACTCTACTTCAACCTTTTTTTTTTTTAGTTAGCAGGAAACGTTTTCACATCTTTCTTTAAAATGTTGTGACATGATGTTTGAAGTGTTTTAATGTGTTGGCATGCTAGCATGTGCTAATTATCACCAAACACAAAGGACGGATGAGGCCGATGGGAATGTCATTAGTTTTGCAGGTGTTTGGTCACAAACCAAATAATCTTCACGCAGAATCTGTAGACGGCGGGACAAGATGTTGGTGCGGGAAGCGTTCTGGTTTCCGTTGGTGGCCGGTGTACCGATCGGGTTTGAGCAGGCTGTAGTTGTATGCAGGTTAACGGTCCACGTGGAGAGAAGAGGAAGCAGAACGCTTCGGCTGAAATGCGATCTCGGAACCCACCGGCTCACGTCTGATGGCCGATTTAGCTTTTTATTTGCTAAGAATCTGTTAACAGTGTTGTAGTAGTCGAGATAGGTCTCGGTTTAAAGACTGGTCTCCGCACCACTTTTTGAAGCTCTAAATTTAAGAGTTCACCAGGTTGCATTACCACCCGAAAAAAACAAAGCCATGCACCAGAAAAGGGAGGGAAGAAGAAGAAGAAGCATAAAAACAGCTTTAGATGTCGATGATTAATGAGGCACATTTGTCAGACATCCCACGATGTGTTTCGGGGAGAAACAATGAACGTTAAAATAACTTTTAATGAATTTGTTGTGTGTAGACATATTAACAGCTTCTAGATCCATATATTAGAGATATGTAATGAGTGGTCAAGACCTGCTAATCATGCTAAAATGTGTCCATAGATTGGGAAACGGTACGTGTAATGGCTAGACCTCAAAGTCCGGATGGATCGCATGTCCTTTTTGGACAGGCCGGAATGAGCACACCTGAGAGACGTCAGTACAGCATAAAGTATTCAAATGCTAACAAAATGGCAGAAGAGGAAGAAGAAGAGGAGGAAGAGGAGGAATATCTGGATGAGACTGAGGTGTATCTGCGATCCAAGTTCTACGAGTCCTGGCTGTGGACGGACGTTAAGCTGCCCAGCCGGGCTGACAGAGACGGGTGAGTGAAACATTAAAGTAGTGGTGACATCAGAGGCCGACTATCCTCATTAGCTTACTCAAACACTCTGAACCTTATTTATATTCTGACATTTTATTAGTCCCTGTACTGCAGTTACGATGTTGCAGGAGCGACAAGCAAGCAATCAAATATCATTTAGAAATAACAGCAAATAGCTGACCACCACCGGGGACTTTATTAAAATGAATGAAAATGAAAACGGCATTAGATATTTAATTCCATTTAAATGCTGATTCCATTTTCAAATGGTTAGAAAATAGCATTTTAATTCTAATTCTGACTTAAATTATTGAAAATTAGTATGTATTGTTTCTACTGCTTTTTAATTTCCAAATTTGATTTGACATTTGATTATTGTCCACTGCACAGCGGGGCTTTGAGAATGAAATGTCAAATGCTGTTTTCATTGTCATTTTCAAATGGTTAGAAAATTACATTTTAACTTAAATTGTGACTTAAATAATGTTTGCATAAATGGAAAAAACGGTTTCCTTGTTTATATTGCGTTTTAACTTGTGGGGTACGACTTCGGAAATTACACGAAAAACAGCTTTTCCATTTTAAACGTAATATAGTCATAGAAATATAGTATGTGAAAATGAAAATTGGATTATTGCATTTTAATTTACATTTTTACTGCAATTTTAAATGCTATTGCAGAATTTCACTTTCATTTTCAAGTTTATATTGTACTTTTAATGAAGTCCTCTTTGGGCTTCCATAGCTTAGTGTAACAATATGCATTCAACTTCTCAGACTTGCTTCTTGAACACAAAAAGATTCAATGTTAAGAAGAAACCATCAAAAGTCACTTTCAATCAATATTCTTAGACAGGAAAAATGAATCATCCTAAAATAAGATGTATGGACTTTTCTTCATTTGCTATTTTTATTCTAGTTTCAAGATCTGTTGGTGTTGCTAACGATACACTAAACGTGTCGGGTGTTTGTGAAAAGACCTGCAGTGAAGGAAAGTGTGTGAGTTCGTTTGAGTTCATGATTCATCTCCACGGGAACAAGTCAGTAAACAAGTCCTCCCTTAAAGAGGACACAGAGATTAGGAGAGAGCAATAAGAACACAACATGTTGTAACTGTAAAGATTACAAAGGAGCAATGGTGGTGTTAGAGTGTCTGTTGGTCGTGTGGTGTGACGTTTGATGATGTTTCTAAAAAACGTATAAAGCCAAAAGAAGGTTACTTTTAAACGTCTACTCTTATCTGTTCAGGATATTTAAGCAAACACGGCACAGAAGCACCTCCCCTCTGCCTGCTGATATGAATTTGAAAGTGCTGTAACGGACCAACTGGGTCCCCAAAAGTCCTAAACCCAGTCAGTGATGTTTGACGTAACATTCAAAGCCTCTCACTCTGTGGCATCATGTGAGGGGAAAGCACCGGGAACTCCCGGCATTGCATCATGTTTTGTTTGGTCAGTGATCACCGCTGGATAAACAGCTCAGAATCAACAGTGCAGACTCTGTTAAACAAACATCCATGTTCTGCACTAATGCAGATTCCTGTATGTGGGCAGTGTTTTTATTTAGAAATGCATCCGTCAACCCAAAACTACCAAGTTAACATTTTACAAGTCAGCTGCTGAAACGGTAGTCTGTTTTAAATCTTTCTTATTTCCTTGCTTTCATACAGTAAATTAACATTTATACTGTTATCACCAATCATCACCAGATTCAAATCAAAATCAAATTCATTGTATGTGCAAACATAGTTGGCAATAAACCGTTTCTCATTCTGATTCTAAAGAGTAGCAAATCTACAAAATGACAAAAAGCAAGACACGAAACAACCAAAAAAAGACACAAAATGACTTCAAAGAAAAGCAAAACGACCAGAAAGAGACACAAAATGACCACAAAACGATTCAAAACCACCCAAAAGAGAAGCAAACTAACCAAAAGGGACTGTTAAGAAATGCAAAACGGTCAAAGGGAGATGCAAAAAGACCTTGAAGAGACACAAAATGACCAAAAATATGCCTCTTTGGCTCTTGTTCATATGTAGGAGCCTGGAGGGGTGGGGGTCCTTTACATGGCTGTGCCCAGGGGCCCATTGTCTCATAATCCATCCATGTATTCAGCTATGCTATACTTTCTTTTGTAAAAAAAAAGCAGGGTGGTGTTGACGTTGGACCTCCTGGTGATAACACAGACTGAATCTGATCAACAGGTTGGCGTTGATGAACATGGACCATGCTTTACCAGACAGCATCACAGAGTGGGGGGTTCTGGCCATCAGTGCATCACCTCACACAGGTACGAGGAGGAAGGGGAGCCATCAAGAATTATGGAAAAAAATCTTCCGAATTGTGCCCCTCATGGACACCCAATCCAGGCTCTCTGTTTTATTTTTCTTTCTCATTTGAGTGAGCGAGGTCCAGAGTTTTCCCGTTCTTCCATTTTCATTTTCTTCTTCTCTCTCTTGTACGCTAGCTTTTTTGTTTTGAGCCCCGGATGTTTGGAGAGGGCATTTCGAACTTAGCTAGTCAGGCTGCTGTTGGAGTGACGTAGAGACGTCGTATACGTCTCTGGTAGAGACCTGTCAATCACTGTGTAGCCCCGCCCTAAATCATCCCCTGCTTTATGGTCTGTTTGACTCTAAATGGACCATCATTTACTAAATGAACATCATGCTGTATTGAAGGAGACTTGAAACTAGAGATTGAGACCATAAACTCATGTTTACAATGTTTACTGAGGTAATAAATCAAGAGAGAAGTAGAGTCATTTTCTCATAGACTTCTATACAACCAGAGGAGTCGCCCCCTAGTGGACAGCAGAGAGAATGCATTTGCCTCACAGTTAATGTGAAAATGGTTTTCACGGTGATATAAGTGAGTGAGCACATTTTTGAACTTGATCCCATTTAAGGGTCAGCCGACCTTCATGAGCCCCCGTCTCCTGGGCCTTTGACCGGGGTCATCTGTACCCTTTGAAAGTTCAAATCTTTAAACCCAAAGGATGGAGGAAATACGTTAAACACATTCATACTTGTGCAGAATCCCCGTCCGTCGCTAATGCTTTTTCTGAACGTCTGTAGGTTTCTGTGTCGCGGAGCCTTACAACGTCAGAGCATGGAAGCGGTTCTTCGTGGACCTGAAGCTGCCGTATTCAGTGGCGAGGAACGAACAGATCCAGATCAAAGCGGTGGTGCATAACTACGGCGACGAAAGCCTGCATGTAAGAAAATCACCTCAGAACGACACAGCACAGTCACTTCCTTATTATTCAGCCAGAGAATTTAGTAAATATAGATATAAAGATAAATATATATTTCTACAACGGGCGTAGCCTCATTTGATTTGCAGCAAGCTCTGTTTTGATGCTTTGTAATGCACCGGCACCTTATTCTCATTCAGAGTACATGTCTTAGTCATTGAAAAATTGAAGTATGTGAATGAATTTTGATGTTAAGAATATTAGCAATTGTTTGTCATTAGTAGTATTATTGACTATTAAAGAGTTTTTGAATAAATGAATATTGTGCCTGGTTTCCCGTTCAGGTGAGGGTGGTGCTGATGAAGACGGAAGGCATGTGCAGCATTGCCTTCAAGGACAAACACACGCAGGAGCTGACGCTGGCGGCCGGCTCTTCTGTGGCGGTGCCTTACACCATCGTGCCGCTGATGGTGGGGAAACTTCCTCTGGAGGTGATGGTGGTAGCCAGAGACATGATGGGAGGAGACCGCATCCGGAAAGAACTTCGGGTGGTGGTGAGTCACTCTCGATGATGATCTTCTAAAAACAGGGTCAGCTGCTAAAACAGGAAAGTTGACATTCTGGATTGTAAGAAAATGTGTGTGTCCTTCCTTGAATGTAAGAGGAGAATATAGATGTTAAGAAGTTAATTAAAATATAACAGACTTACTTGAATAAAGACAAATCTTTTCTGAACCCCAAACAGCTGGATGGAGTGCAGAAGACTGAAGTTTGGAGTACGGTGTTGAACCCGTCTGCTGAGGGAGGTAAGAAGATCACAAGTTTATTTACGTAGAACATTTTAACAACAAGGCGATTGAAATTCAGGTCGGAGTCCATGACTACATCTAGATATCCACCACACATATGCCACATTTATGGGATTTCGTTGCCTCTGCCGAGAATGAGTTGATTCAGTCTCTTAACTCTGGCGCTCTCTTGTTTTCTCTTTATCTATATCTATGTATGTATTACTGTTTAAACCACCAGTATGCATGCTTTTGAGATCACATTTGTATGAGTTACAAACAAGTATTAACCAGTTCAGGACGTCTTCCCAGAATTATTAATTTGGTGTCTTTACGTTATAATGATTAGATTCTCTTTAGGTTCGGGGGTTGAAAATAACAAAGTTTAACTTAATGGCTCTCTTCCGTCCACGACAGGAACGCAAACTGTTCGTGTGCGCAAGATCGAACTGAAGTCCGTTGTGCCGAACTCTGTGCCGGAGACATTCATCAATGTCAGAGGTCAGTCACTGGTGGTAAGAATTTAAAAAATGAACCATGGGAGAGTGTTCTGATTCCTCCTCTCCCCTCCAGGCAACGTGTTGGCAGACAGCATCGATAACTCCATCAGTGAGGACTCCCTGGCCTCTCTGATCCGGATGCCCGGCGGCTGTGTGGAGCAGAACTTGGCCAGCATCACTCTGCCGCTCATCGCCACCCTCTACCTGGAGCGAACCAACAACTGGGAGAGCGTAGGGGTGGATCGCAAGGCTGAGGCTCTCCGCTACATCAGGAGAGGTGAGAGAGAAAAGAAAAGAAGGCGTTGATAGATGGATGAAGGATTTCCAATAAAAAGTAAAGAGAAGCAGTACAATGGGCGATTGATGTCTGTTTAAATGAACACATGAAAACAAAGATAACTTAGATAGACTGATGGATGGATGAATGAAAGAGTTGGTGAGTGGATGGACTGATCTCAATGTCTGGGGATGGATTGATGGATGGATAGATGGATGGGTGGATAGTTTGATACATGGGTGGTTGGATGGATGGGTGGTTGGACACATGGGTGGATGGATGGATGGATGGATGGATGGATGGATGGATTGATGGATGGATGGATGGATGGATGGATTGATGGATGGATGGATTGATGTATGGATGGATGGGTGGATAGTTTGATACATGGGTGGTTGGATGGATTGATGGATGGATGGATGGATGGATGGATGGATAGATGGATGGGTGGATAGTTTGATACATGGGTGGTTGGATGGATGGGTGGATGGATGGATTGATGGATGGATGGATGGATGGATGGATTGATGGATGGATGGATTGATGTATGGATGGATGGGTGGATAGTTTGATACATGGGTGGTTGGATGGATTGATGGATGGATGGATGGATGGGTGGATGGATGGATGGATGGATGGATGAATGGATGGATAGATGAATAAATAAACAGATGGATAAATGGCTGGGCAGATACATTGATGGATGAATGGCGAGTTGGTTGGATGGATGGATGGATAGTCAGATACATGGATCTGTGGTTGAATGGATACAGCAAAGGATGAATGGAGAGATTTTAGATGTTCTGTTTACATTATGAGTGAATTAAGGTGCATCTCTCTCTCCTTCATATCCTTTTATCTTTTAATTCTTCCATGCTCCTTTCAGGCTATGAGAACCAGCTGGCGTACAGAAAGAGCGACGGCTCTTACCCCCCCTACAGGAGGGAAGGTGCAAGTACATGGTACGCTCAACAGTTAACGTTTTACATATTTAATTAAAACCTACGTGCTGATTTCCAAGAAAATACATGAGGTTCAAATGTGTGCATGCAAACACATTTTTCCTGTGCCACATTCTGGAATGAAATACTGTAGAAAAACAATTCAAGAGTCACGACGTGTTGACATCAGTTGATATCACTTAAGCTGTTAGATACGTGGTGTAATGTGTGTGAATGTGACCAGATGTAGCTCTAACCACAGTCCCGCCCGATTGTCAGGATCACGGCGTACGTGGTGAAGGTTTTCTCCATGGCTCACGGCATCACCGGCATCGCCGAGCAGCAGGTGTGCGACCCGCTGCTCTTCCTGGTGAAGAACAAGCACCGGCTTCAAAGGGGCAACTTCGTGGAGGACAACCCGGTTTACGATACTACCATGACGGTGAGACTTCAGAAACACACCGTGTCACCCAGCTGATAACTCGCGTAGTGTTTCCTCTTTCCATCCACTCGGTCCTTCGTATGTGTTCCCCTTTCAATTCACTTAAATCAATGAAATCACTTTGAATCACTTAAAACATGAAATCTAAGCCACGTTTTGGTTTTAAAGCAGAAATCTTTTCCGCAAATAAATAAACAAAGCAATGCAAGGGTTTCTTCCTAGAGCGGCCATTTTGCATCGACAGTACACCTTCTTACAAATCAGTCCTCGAAGAGACAGAGAGACACATTTCTCATTCTGTCTCAATTACCCAGAATGCCGTGCAGCCACCAGGCCATTCTTTTGGTTGTTTTTTGTAAAACTCTTTGGGAAACTTGGGAAATAAAACCAAAAGTAAGGTTGAACAACTGTTATGCAGTATTTGGAATGAACTGGTATTATTCTAGACTTTAATACAAACCTCTTGTTTATGTCTCCAGGGCGGTCTCCGTGGCGACGACCCCGAAATAACCCTGACGGCCTTCGTCCTCGTCGCGCTCGCTGAGGCCAAGCAGGCCGGGATCAGCTGCGCCGGTCCAAACGTAGAGGTACATTCCATATCCGTTAACGGGTGTCTGTTGCCTTCTTTAATCCTCGTTGTTATCATGATGGGGTTTATTATCAGTAGTTGTACTTAAAAAACTATTATCTACCACCATGTGTCTGCTGCAGGAGGTTATCCGTAAGACGGCTGAATACCTGAAGAGAGCGCTGGTGGTGACGGGGAGGCGACCGTACACCGTGGCCATCGCCTCCTACGCGCTGGCTCTGCTGGGCAAAGCTCAACCCTACAACCCGATACCGTCGTTACTCAGCGCTGCAGCTCCAGGTTTCTCATTTGTGCCTCCAACAAACATCAAGTCACTGCCTCAGTCAATTCATTTTATTGATTTCTTTGGTCAAATGTCACCTCTTGTTGACATGAGGTTCTTCTCCATCGTCAGTGTATTAACTACAGTAGATGGAGAAACAGAATGAAGTACCAGCACGGGAGCAAAGTACTGCTGTGGACGTATTTTAAACACCTTAACAAATCAATATCAGTTCAATCATTTTCATGCTATATCTAGAATATTTTCACTGTTGAACCTCGCTGTCAGACCCTTTCCAACGGGGAGCTGAAGCCGTTATCTCTGCTCTCTTTAAAGCCACAGGACTCCATTAACAAAATCAGTCTTTTTATATCGCAGAACAAAAGAGTTGCTGGTCTACTGCTGTTACTGTGTGACTTTGGTGAATCCGGACCATGTCTTTAAAACACCAAAGTCACACAATAACTGAAAAAACCCCCGAACCAATTGCTTTGCTCCCGTGCTGGTGCTCCTGTCTGTTTCTCCAAACTCCATCTACCGTAGTAAAACACTGACTGTGGAGAAGATCCTCATGCAACCCGTCTTCAAATAATCCGAACTACGCCTTTAAAGTCGACACATCGGTGCTTCTATTTCCCCGTCCTCTCTCCTCCAGGTGGCAGCCACTGGCCCGACGCACACAACACCTTGTTCACCTTGGAGGCGACGGGCTACGCCCTGCTGACTCTGGTCAAGCGGGGGCTCATGGAGGAAGCGGCGGCACCGTTCAAATGGCTGAACAACCAGCGGAGGAGAGGAGGCGGCTTCGGCTCCACTCAGGTTAACGACAGGGCGATACTGGAAGTCCAGACTGTGATTAGTATTATTGCAAAATGATAATGCAATGTAGTTTGCACCATTGCCCAAAATTTACAGGAAGTATTATTGGGATAGCTACCCTGGTCCAAACTGTGTAGCAACGTATCTAACAGTTGTGTCCTGAGCCTTCTCTCTCCACGCTAACATGACTTGCAGTTTCTTCAGATTGTATGTAAAAGTAAGAATCATGAATTCAATTAAATGTCCTTCAACCTTTGTTATCGTTGCTGCGTTTCCCTCCTCAGTCCACCATGGTGGTGCTCCAGGCGCTGTCAGAGTACCTGATCAACAAACCTCCTCCTGTTGACCTCAGTCTGGATGTGGACGTCAGGATGACGGGACGCAGGGAAATCCGCTACCAATTCAACCGCGACAGCGCCTACGTGGGTCGCACCTCCAGGGTGAGAGAGCTGAAACTGAACGTAAAATCCAGGATGTATGTGAAATCAGTTCATCATGATGTTTCTCACTTGATGTTCAGACTCTCAGAACGACCTTAAGTTGAGTTTCATAACATGAAAAAGTGAGTTTGCAGGACATTTCTGCAACATCAGGAAGTGTATTTTGACTTTAAAGATAGAAGAGAAGTAGAACGTACGTATACTTGTTTGTCGTGGTCATTTAATTTGTACAAATCCTAGACCTTATGTAAGAAGTGGACGTAGTCACTGTGACGTCACCCATTGGTTTGCGGACTGCTGTTTTGAAGCCTTGAGTTCAGCGTTTTGGTTGTCCGCCATCTTGGTTTTTGGAACCAGAAGTGACAGGAGAGGGCGGAGGAAGTACAACCAAACATTTGATGAGAGACCGCAATGTAATAATTAACTTTCATGAAGTGAAGACACACTGAAGGGGTTAAAGTAAACGAGAAACACACAGTGGTAGAGACCTGTCAATCACAGTAAGCCCCGCCCCTAAAGCATCCCCTGCTTTATGGTCTGTTTGACTCTAAATCAGGGGTGTCAAACTCAATGTTGCTCTGGGGCCGCATCGGCATCATGGTTGGCCCCAAAGGGCCGGTTGTTGTCGGCGGGGGGGGGGGGGGTGCTGCTGCTCCTTCGTCGTCGTCGGCGGGGGGGGGGGGCTGCTGCTGCCACATACGCTGGTGGAGGTGTGTGCGCGCGGATCGGGGAGGAGCTCCGCCGTGCGCGATTTCCATTTTTTTTTTTTTTGCTGGTAGATTCGCGGGCCACATAAAATGACGTGGCGGGCCGGATCCGGCCCGCGGGCCGTATGTTTGACACCCCTGCTCTAAATGGACCATCATTTACTAAATGAACATCATGCTGTATTGAAGAAGACTTGAAACTAGAGATTGAGACCATAAACTCATGTTTACAATGTTTACTGAGGTAATAAATCAAGAGAGAAGTAGAGTCATTTTCTCATAGACTTCTATACAACCAGAGGAGTCGCCCCCTGGTGGACACTAGAGAGAATGCAGGTTTTGGTCACTTCACAAACTGACCGCCTGGTACAAAAGAAAATGGTGATTCTAGTTAGTTGTTGTTGAACAATTTGTATTCAAGTTCTACTCCTAATCTGTTTCTATGATTTTAACACAAAATGTCTTCTTCTCTGGTGCTTTTGCTCCGCAGTTGCCGGCTAATCTTGAGTTGGAAGTGGAGGCTCGAGGGAACGGACAGGGAATACTGGAGGTACGATGACACGATGACACTTTTAGTTCAGCAACATTTTTATTTTCATTTTATTTTCACACACGAGATATAAACAATCAATGATAGGATCACATGACCGACATCACTCAAAACCTTCACAGAAATACAGCAGGAAGTTGTTTCTAAGTGGTTCATTTTTTGAGAACAAGGCTTTTATTTTGTTTCTTGTAACTCTTCTGTTTTGCATGTGGTTTCACTTCCGGTTAACTTTGACCCAAGGTTGTGACGTATTACAACCAGCTGCATGAGGTGGATGAGAAAATGCCCTGCAAGGACTTTGAGCTCAACGTCACTATTGAAGAATCCAGCGGTAACTCAAGTTCTCCTGCTGTCTCATGTCCAGTTATATGAACGGTGTCTCTCTCATTATATTATCTAATAATATAATGTATTTTCTGTCGGTCAAGTCACTTTTAGTGCCACAAAGGGATGAAAAACATTCAGGCAAAGTTGAAAACAATCCAGATTGTAGCATGTCCTTGATATATCGGAAACAAACTGCATCAAACATGACATAATAACAACATGACATTATAATGTAGCTAAATTAAATTAAATATAAAACACAAAAGCTAAAGTTATTAAAACGAACAACACCGTCCATGATTTATAGATGACAAAGCAGAACATAATGTCAAAGATGAACATTTTATTGGCATTCATAATGGTCACCAGCACACAAAAGTGGAAGCATAATATTTTAAATATTGAAAATACATTTAGTGAACTATATTTATAAAGCACCTTTTACAACAATATAAAAAGAAAGTCCAAAAAATGTGCAAAACCTGAAAAAAAGAATTGTAAAACAAATTGAACACAAATTTAATTCAACAATTCAACACACACTGGACATCTTCAACACATTATTATGTCATCCTTAGTCAAATAAAATGACATACTGTGGCACAACTCAATATTAGTAGTAAATGCACTTAAGTTCACAGCACATTAAGAAATGCTTTGTTTCCACAGAAAAGCCTCCAGCTGATGTGGAACAATCCTACCAGATCACCATCAAAGTGCGGTGAGTTATTGTCTTCATCCTCTTTCACTTGTATTAAAAATGCATCCGGTCTGTTTGAATACAAAGCTGAAGTATGTTGAGTCAGCGCTGGTCTCTGTCCTCCCCCACAGGGCTTTAGGACCCAGAGATGTCCGGATGGTGGTTCTGGACATCAGCCTGCCCACCGGCTTCACCCCAGAAAACTCCGACCTGGAGATGGTAATCGGCCTCTTCTAACAGATTCAAGTTTAACGTGTAGCCTGCTGCTAGAGCACATCTCCACTTAGTTTACATTCATAGAAAAGTGTTTTTGAATCAATCTCAAAGATTTTCACTTAAATAAGTGTCTGTTAAGTTACTAGTATTGCAGTATTTATATATTTGCAGTGTTACAAACTGGAACTATGAACACAATTCTGTAAATTTTGAAGGTCAAGCGTCAACAAAAAGACTGCAGACTGCTAAACTCTGAGCACGACTCGTTTTCACTCAAAGTCTTTAAGTGGGGAAATAAAAAACGATGCTTTTCTGTGTCAGTCGTTGAAATGTTTTGTGATGCCGGTCAGTCCCTCTGTATAAGTAAGTAATGATTATAAACTTTATTCATAAAGCACCGTTCAAAACAGAGTTTTTTACTTAGTGATTTACTTAGAAAACCACTTCAGGACTGTGATGAGATCAAATCAGACAATTACAACAATGCAGGTTAAATAAAATACTCAAAAGTAATAGAGAAGAGAGTTTGGGAATAAAATGATGTCCTTGAATTAATTAAAAGATGAGTTTTTAGAAGTGATTTAAAACATGTTACTGATTCTGCAAGTCTCAGATCTTCAGGCAGGGGCTAACAAAGCTGAGAGGGTCCTGACTGTAAAAGCCGGGTCCCCTTAAGTCCTGAACCAGGAGTCAGGAAGCAGCCAGCAGAGCCCTGCAGGGGGATCTGAGGCTGCACTTTGGCTCAAAGAGGAGCAGCAATGTACCCGTGGAGGGAGCCTCAAACAGGGCCGACTTCTTCTGTTATTTGTCTAAAAAAAAATCAAACCGAGATGAAATAAAAACAGGAATGATCCTCTCTGAGAAAAGAGCTGATTCATCGGGATGTTTGATTCTTCCCCTTGCAGGAAAGAAGCCAACATCCCAATGGATCCCTTTCAGAAAGCAGTTAACCGATTCTGTGTTCATGTGTGTGTGTTTGTCCAGCTTTCAAACTCAGTGGACCGTTACATCAATAACTTCCAGATTGTTGATAACCTGAGTGACAGAGGCTCTCTGATCATCCACCTGTTCAAGGTAAAGCATCGACGAGCTGCTTCGTGTCATTGAGATGCACAAATACAAAGTTTCCTTCAATGAAAAGAAACGTCTCCATTTCTGTGCCTTTAACAAGTTGCAGGTTTACTCAATCATGTGGATCTTTGCACAGTGAAACCCAGCGCTTGCTTCCTCTTCACTGTTACTATGACACATTGTCCTCCCCTGTCCTCCTCCCAGGTGTCTCACAAAGAGCCGGAGATCCTGATCTTCAGGCTGCAGCAGAGCTTCAAAGTGGGCCTCCTCCAGCCGTCCTCGGTCACCGTCTACGAGTATTACAACCCAGGTAGGACGAGCACGTTCTGACCGCCACATCCAGGAAATAGTTTACCGCCACATCCAGGAAATAGTTCACCACCACATTCAGGAAATAGTTCACCCGCCACATTCAGGAAATAGTTCACCACCACATCCAGGAAATAGTTCACCACATCCAGGAAATAGTTCACCACCACATCCAGGAAATAGTTCACCGCCACATCCAGGAAATATTTCACCACCACATCCAGGAAATAGTTCACCACCACATCCAGGAAATAGTTCACCGCCACATCCAGGAAATAGTTCACCACCACATCCAGGAAATAGTTCACAGTCAAAATCATCATCAGTGAAAAACACGACCTGAGACTAAAGTAATGCCGGGTTTGGTCATCAAATGACGTAGAATATGTTTATTTACTGTAATTACTTAATTTACTGTAAAAATAATTTTGAAAAATATCTTTCAGTGACAGGTGTTGTATCCCTTCTCTGTCTCTCTCTGTCTCTCTCTCTCTCTCTCTCTCTGTCTCTCTCTCTCTCTCTCTCGCTCTCTCTCTCTCTCCATCTCTCTCTCTCTCTCTCTCTCTCTCTCTCTGTCTCTCTCTCTCTCTCTCAGATCACCGCTGCAGTCGCACCTACTCTCCCAGGGAGGACATAGAGGATCTCACTCAGATCTGCAGGGACAACGTCTGCCGCTGCACGCAGGGTAAAAGCTCCACCGTGTCTGCAGCAATGCATTAGTGGACATGTTTGTAGTTATTTTATTTTATTATTTTATTATTTTATTCGCTCATGGTCTCCAGGTGACTGTTGTGTCTCCAGAAGCGACAGCGAAAACGTTCCCAACAAAGAAAGAGAGACGTTGGCCTGCAACACGTTACACCACGGTACGATACACACCACACACTCACAGATTTAACACACACACACACACACACACACACACACACACACACACACACACACACACACATACAAATTCACACACACACACACACGCAGCTGAGTTTAAAGTTATATACAGTATATATACTGTATGTATATGTATTATATATACATACATATATACAGTATGTATTGTATATATATAATATTGAAGGTACTTAACAAGATAGAATGATATATATATATATATGTATATATATATATATATATACATATATATATATATACATACAGGTGCATTAAGTATGACAATGGAGTTAAACCTTTGGTATAAAGTGGAATGAAATGAAGGGGGGGGGGGGTCTCTGGACCACGAACACGACCAACAAATTCCACCGCATCATCCCGACGAGCCTCGTTAGGATCACGTCGGTTTTGTTGTGCTTCAGTTTTCCAGGTGAAGGTGCTGAGTGTCACTCAGAGTTACTACGACAAGTACGAGATGGAGATCACACAAGTTATCAAGCTGGGTGAGTCGATGCAGTGGATGTGTGTCTTTAATGAGTATCAGCTCTTTTTTTAAAAATAAAACATTGTTAATTAATAATAATAACAACACTAGTAAGATCCTTAAGGCCTCATGATGGAGGACAAATATCTTTTTAACAGACCAGGATGTTAACTAACAGATGGATCCGTATTCACTCAATTTGAAGCTCTTTTATCTGGTAATTCACTATAATGCAGCTATGAATATGTTCTGAATCTGAAGGCGTGGAGGCAGGAGTTGAAGTGGGCCAGAGGAGGTTTTTCATGTCTCACGGAGGCTGCAGAGATGGACTGGTCCTGAAGGAGGGCTCCCAGTACCTCATCATCGGCCCCAAAGAGGACCAGTGGAACATCGACGCCGACACCAACAGGTGAGAAGAGCAAGAACCCGACCGACATACTTGTTTACGATACCTGCAGTACAACAGACGCATGAACGGAGGCGTTTATACTCTCTGCGCTGCGTTATTCTCCGAAACACACCTTTCCTTTAGCTGTTATTTCCTGTGACCTCGTCTATAACCATGGCCAGAACTCACAGCGTTCCAAAGCTTTGTTACGGACTTCTGTCTCCATTGTGCAGTGAATAAAACTCATCTGAACCAGCCACAGAATTGGACCTAGAAGATTGTCTTTTTCTTCAACAACGATAGCCATTTGGAGGCAGAAATACGACCCACGCAGTCTAAACTCCTCTCTTTTCCCTCCTTGTCTGCCAGATTCATCTACATGTTAGGAAAGGACACCTGGGTGGAGCGCTGGCCTTCGCCCGATGAGTGCTCCAGCAGTCCCAGCCTGCAAGCTAAGTGCGATAGCCTGAAGGCTGCTGCAGATGAACTGTCCGTCATCGGCTGCCGGCTGTAGAGGAGTCTGAGCTGCAACTGCACGCCACTCTCTTTTGCACACTTATGTTGTTTTATTCTTGCTACAACAGCAAATGACTGTGCACACAAAGTTTCAATGGTCATTTTAGGGCCACACAGCCTGCGCAATAAGTCAGTTATTTGTGTTGCACTTTGGGGGGAAAAGAGAACTGACAGTGGAGCTGGAGTTCTCGTGTTCTGTTGAAATTTGAAAGTGTAAATTTCTGTTAAAAAAACCGATGGTTGTCTCAGTGCTGTATTCTCAGAAAGAAATATATGAAATCAGTATACTCGCTTAAATAAACAGACTACTGCACTAAACACCAGGCTGGAGATTCCTTCTGTGCTCAGCAGGTTTCGGCTGATCGTTCTGTACAAAGCAGCTAAATCCTCTGCGGCTGACTTCTGATCTTTCAAAGAGAAAAATGAATTAGGGAATTTTGCCGATAATTTTGCCGATAAGTTATTAGATGATGCAAATGCTTGGACAGTGATCATTAAGCAGGTGAAATTACATCAGTCAAATGCATCACCGAGTAAACTTTGTGTTGTAATTACTCCAAGCTAATGTGATGCAGGTTCCTGAAGTCAGGTTCCTGCGAGAGGAGCAGCTCACCTCGGGGCGGTGCTGCCATCGTTACGTTTGACCTCAGCGTACACAACAACACACTCTTGCTTCTTGTGTCTTTCGGGCTGAGCTGCTCTGATGTTGCTGTAGAGAGAAGCTTCCGGGCTCTTTGACAACTGGACACTGGCAGAGTGAATGTCATCCTGCCAGTCCGGCCTTTTCTGACTGAGTAGATCAGGGGTCGGCAACCTTTACTATCCAAAGAGCCATTTTGCCCTATTTTCCACCAAAAGCTATTTGATATCAAAGCTTATAAAGCTTTATATATAGTTATATTATATATACAAAAAATATAGTTTGTTGTATTTATGAAATAATAGAACAAGAATAAAGACACTTGTTGACATTTTATTGCTATTTTACATGTTAGAACAATATCAAACTCTTCTGAAGAGGAGACTTTGCTGCAGCAGTTGAGGAATCGCTCTTTATCGCTCGTCTCCAGTGTGACACTTTTCAGTAAATGCTGTGTGTTTGTTCTGGAAGCGTCTTTTAACATTACATTGTTTGTTGTTTGCTAATTTCTCACCACATATCAAGCATACAGGTAAGCCAGCATCGTTGGCAGTGAAAGCAAATTAATACGCCCACGCAGAATTAACTCTCTATTTTCCTCTCTGACACTTCTTTTTGGGGATTTATCCATTGATAGTTTACCGAGGGCGGGTCTGCAAATCATGAGTTGTGTCTCAATTCAGGGGCTGCATCCTCCGGAGGACCCAGCCTTCACGGGCTACGTCGGCCGCGTCCTTTGAGGGCCGCGAAGGCTGGAATGATGGGTCTCCGAAATGAGACGACCTACGCTCCAGAGGACTTCCTGTTTGCGTCACCAGCTGTCCCCCCTCTTTGCTGCTCCCGTCGCCTAGAATCCGTCGCCTAGAATTATATATTATATATATATATATATATATATATATATATATATATATATATTTATAGTATATATATATATTAAAGTTCTAGTATTGTTTGTTGAAAAAAGTTTTAAAAAGTCAGTGTTTTCAAAAAAGTCATAATATAGTAAGTCCCAAAAAGTTATTTAAAAGTATATTGACCATCAACGCCTGAAAAAGAATCTTTAAACAGAGCTGCTGACGCCATCGTTCTCAGTGATACGCAGCAGGATGTTGAGGCGCTGACAGCAGAAGTGATCCTGCAGGGCTCAATGACCCCCAGAAAATGTGTCAATATAGAAAGGGGAAGTGGGAGCGTTCATATTTAAAACACTTACAGTCATCAGACAGACCGGTTTGGGGGAGGACTATACAGTAAACTCTCACACTGAAGGAGAGGGGGAATCCTTGTGCCCTTTAAAGAGCACAGGAGGAGCCGTCTGCTGAATCAAAGGACGCTGAAAAGGATGCTTGAACTGAGAAAGGGGAAACGATCTTCCCCAGAAATATCCAACTGTAATAGCAGGGCTTTATTCTGGATGGGTCTGTGTCTCCCTGCAGTCATTCTGACTCTGTAACACTGTGACACACATCAGGAACCACAGTCAGGCTCAACAGATTACTTTGTCTCTCACTTCATGTACACACAAAGTTATTTACTCAAGCACTGCAAGTAAAAAGTTGAGGTATTTGAGTCTTTTCTTTTAATGCTAATTCTCCTCCACCACATTTCAGACAGAAATATTGTACTTTTACTCCAATTATATGACGGCTTTAGTTACTACTTTATCAATTCAAATGTTTGCATACAAAACTTACAAAGAGCTTAAACTACCCAACAGTATATACAAGTACAGCTAAAACAATAAGTCGATTCATCAATTAGTCGATTGAGAAGAAAACTATTTTGATAGTCGTTTATTGTGCAAAAACATTTCATGCTTCCAGCTTCAGATTTTAATTGTTATTGCGTTTAATGGGCAAACTAATACTTTTTACAAGTTGGAGCGATAGCTCTGAGGACATCACTGATCACCACAATAAACCACCTGCTCCTCTCTTTGCTGTGTGGCTTCAGTGACAATAAAACAAGAAGATTATTGTGCACAAGTCGCAGATTAGTCACATCTCACACGTCTGCTTTCAATAAAGAAGGAAGTGCTCTTGAACCGAATCGTTCCCCTGTGGGCATTAAGTAGGCTTGAGAAGAGCGCTGGGGTTAAAATACACCAGGCGTCCTTCCTCTTCAACCAGATGCCAGTAAATGGCTCAACAAAATGACTTGTTGCAGAATGAGACATGTTGCCTGCTGGACCCAAACCTGTACCGTCCCACACCACCTCTCTAGTGCTAACAAGAGAAAATGATTCCTCGTGTAATCCTTTTCTTAAATGCAGGCTCACTTCAGCACCTAAAAGAATATGTTATCAATCAGTCTCTGCAGCGCAGAATTTAACTTTAAAAACAGAAAGTTTGAAACATCGCTTCAATGCATTAATGTCTGCAAAAAGTCAATTGACAATTTATTTGTTTTATGACTTAAATATGTCAAGGAGAAAGTGGAATTTGAAAAAGCAAAACAGAAATCCATGTAAACAGGAGTTGCAGACGCTACAATCTGCAGCACAAACAGCTGCAAAGTGTTTCCCACAGTGCTGAGCAGGACTGCGGTCGTGGTCACTTTCCATCCCTCACTCACGATGACTGTAGCAGCGGTCTCTGCGCTGCAGTCGGCATTTCCTGTGCTCCCCTTCATTGTTTTCTTGACAAAGACTTTCGTCACTGCAGCTTTTTAACTCCAGCGTTTTTATTTCAAAAAAAGGAAGCATGATAATGAGCTGTAATCGTATCATATTTAGAAATAAGTAAAAATAAATGACATATGACTTGTGGTTAAAAAGACTATTTACACAAAAGAAAAATGAGCTCCCATGATTTTGGAAATGGTTGTCTATCAGTAAAGTATGACTCTTGACTAAAATCTAGTGGCAGCACTACAACTAGATCAACTAATGCAAGTCAATATAATTTATCCTGTGAGGGACATGGCTGTGACTCATTTATGGCAATCCATCCCATAGTAGTTGTGATATTTCAGATGTCGAGGAATCACCAACATCAGTAGGATTTATCCTTGGAGAACCATGGATATGTGTACTAAGAAACTCAAACAACGCCCTGTTTTGGCGACTTTTAAAGTCTGGGAATCTTCAAAGTCTGTAGGAATCATCCTCTGATGACCATGAATGTCAATATGAAATTTAAAGGTAATCCATTGAGTTGTTGCTCTTTCAGTCTGGGCCAAAGTGGAGAACCGACCGACTAGCTTTGCCATCCTTCTAGCCGTGCTAGTGGCTAAAAATCAAAAATGAAAGCCTAGCGATTCCTGTTGTGTTCAGCAGATTTGTTGACTGTACTGTACAATTCAGCTGGATCCTCCCCATTCTCTTCTCTTCTAGTTCTGAGAAGAAGAGAAAAATCAGGAATGCTGGAGACATATTACAAACTCATGAAAAGTCTCACAGTGAGAGTAAAAAGATAAACAAGCGAGCAACTGCAACAGCAGTGAAAGTGTTCAAATTCATCAATTCTACAAAATGCATGTGATTTTGAGGTTTTAGTGAGGATAATGATAAGAGTTGATCACCTTGGAGAACTGCTGGCACTCTTGAATTTGACAACAGCGTACTCGACTTCCTCGTATACGCGATGTACAGCTGGTCTGATGTTGGAGTAGATCGAGTCTGTCTGGTTGTTGGCAAAGTGGATACTGGCGTAGTGAATATCATCCCGTTCCACCAGCTGATTGGGTAGACACTGCAAAGACAAAATAGCTTTTTGCATTTTACATGTGTAATACCTATATCTAGGAGACTATGTCCAGAGTTTAGATGATCGCCTTTTAAGAGAGCAAAACAGATTCAGTGTTCCATGACCAAGAAATCCATTGCTCATTCTAAATCCAAGGATTGACAGTTGTCAGAAACTTCCTCTCAGGCAACCTTCAGGTGTACATTTGACTGAGCAATGTGGCACCCCGATAGTTGCAGGACAATTCATTTCTGTGAAGAAGGGTAGCATTAGAGCTACATGGACTGCCTCTCAGTCAGGGGGGATTAAACCATAGACTGTATGTAAGAAGTCATCATGACGTCACCCTTTGGTTTGTGGACTTCCATTATGAAGCCTCGAGTTCGGCGATCTCCCCATCGCCATCTTGGAATACGGCTGTTGCCATCTTTGCTTTCTTGGAACCGATGAACGGAAGTTACATTATTTGGAATGCGGAGGAGTGATGTAGAGACGACGTATACGTCTCTGGTAGTGGCAGCAACCTGTCAATCACAGTAGCCCCGCCCTGAAGCTATCCTGCTTTATGGTCTGTTTGACTCTAAATGGACCATAATTTACTAAATGAACATCATGCTGTATTGAAGAAGACTTGAAACTAGAGATTGAGACCATAAGCTCATGTTTACAATGTTTACTGAGGTAATAAATCAAGAGAGAAGTAGAGTCATTTTCTCATAGACTTCTAACAACCAGAGGAGTCGCCCCCTGGTGGACACTAGAGAGAATGCAGGTTTTATGCAGGACACTTCCGCATTGGCTTCACTCTGCAGAACTGGAAGTTGCCGCCTGGTTTTAACACTTTCTGATAATGAGTGACTAAAGCTACATCCACCCTGCCAAAAGTCATTTTTTAAATTTTAAAATTTTAAAATTTTAAGTTTGTTTTCTTACAGAAAATGTTCACGTGATAGGGGCGTGACGAATCAAGTAATGACACGTCACGCTCTCAAACGTCTCCGGCTCTAAAAGGAGTTTTAAAATGAAAACTCAGTCGTGCGGATGTAACCTAAGAAACTGAAGAAGCAGTGTTTCACACACATTCAAACTGGATTGTATTGACTTTAAATGGGCTCACCTGTTGCCTGTTGTGTGGACCCTCTACAGGCCCGGATGACTGCCTGGAGGCTCTCTTTTTTCTGGTTAGGAGAATTAATCAAAAACAAAGAAGTTAATAATTTAGTCTGTCATGTAAAATTGATTTTTAAGTATTAAATGTTCAATGTTTTGGTAAAAAGAGAGTACTCACCTTATCAGTAGGAAGACAGAGAGCCCTACGATAGCCAGGAAAACAGCAGAGGTTGTTCCAAAGACTGCTGATTTCCATGCTTCTTGGTAAACAGGGAAAAAATAAAAAAAGTGAGATGTTTAATTTGTTAATTTTTTAGCTCAAAGAGTGTCGTCAGCTTTCTCTCTATTTTAAAATTCCCTTTGCCTTTCTATTCACTTTTTCAATGCAAAGGTTGGCAGCAGAGTCATAAACACTGAGTAAGAATCTCTGATCTTTACTTCACTCACCCAGCCTTTTTGGACAAAAACTGCTCCCATATGAACCAAAATATGTGCTTGTTGTTCTGCTAGTTGTTCTGCTTGCGCTAAATAGTCTGCAATTCTGTTGACAAAGCCCCTAACTTAATAAAGTAGACTAGTAACTACTCTAAAGTAGAGTGCTTTTGTAGTTCTGGCCTCTGTGTTTATGGCTTGTGATAACATTATACTGATCACGTTACTTGCAGAGACCTGGGTACACAGGAACCCATTTATTGGTATATATAAACTATAATATAAATAATGAATTAATTGTGCAGGAAAACTGTGTGAGTATGGTTGGTCAAAGTGAAACCAGGAAGTCAGCCTGTGAACAGTGAGGGATGTTAAAAAAAGAAAGTATGAGTAATTACTGAAGTAGTAGTTTCTGCTTTTTCTTATGAATACATTTGGCAGATCTGGGGGTTTGTGTCAATTGTGTCTGAATGTTTGACTGCTATGATATCTTACCCAGCTGACATCTTTTGAATGATGTCTCCATGTTCTGAGATTTCAGCAATGAAAGACTGCAATGTTTTTGTTTCTTAAAAAGAGTTTTGCCTTTACAGATTTAGATCTATTGGCAGTATGTACCACGGTCTAGTCGTTTCCAAGAGTCTCACAGGGTTCAACTCGCAGAGGGCAATGTTTGATTGGTGCCACTATTACCTCCACCCTCGGTACATCATTTGGTGGTTTAAGACTTCTGATGTGTAAGAAAATCTAAAAACTCACCTGCCAACACAGTCAGATGTAAGGTGGAGTTACTGCGTCCTCTCATGTTCTGGGCTTCACAGTAATAACTCCCACTGTGTTTAGCTCTGATGTCAGTGATGATGAAAATCTGTCCTGATGCTTTTGCTGAGTCTTCACCCTTCTTGTACCAGATGTAGTTAGCTGCTGGGTTAGCATCACTGCTACAGGTCAGAGTCACTGAACTGCCCTCCACTATCTCAGCAGAGGGACTCACTGACACAGAGGGAAGCTTTGGAGCATCTGGAGGAGAAAAGAGAGAATTAAGTCATTCACATTAGTTGGTGATGTATGCATTAAATCACAACGTGGCTTTGTCACATGTTGCATTTGGGATTAGGGTCACGTCATTTGTGAACAAAAACATTTTAGAGCTATCGTCTGTCAACCTACACAACATTAACTTCACATCACTTCTCTGGAGATTGTCAAGAGTTCTGTTCCAAAGAACTAACAAGTAAACCAGGTCTACATGGATCATGTCCCTCACTGCTGGGTCACCAGGACACCAGATGTGCTGATGTGTTGTACTCACACTGGACATCTATAACTAGAGACGTAGAGTTGATCTCTCCATGTTTATTCTCAGACTTGCAGTAGTAGATCCCTCTGTCCTCAGAGCTGATGGAGGTGAAACGATAGATACGTCCTCCTCCATGAGGACGTGTTTGGTTCTTCTTGTACCAGGTGTAGTTAGCTGCTGGGTTAGCATCACTGCTACAGGTCAGAGTCACTGAACTGCCCTCCACTATAGAGGGACTCACTGACACAGAGGGAAGCTTTGGAGCATCTGGAGGAGATTTAGAGAGACTCATATTTCACATTAGTTGGTTTTGTACGTATTAAATGTAACATGGCTTTGTCCCACGTTGCATTTTGGCTTCAGGGCATGTATTTTGCCTGTCAAATTAAACAAACAGATCACAGTCAACACTAACTTCAGATCACTCTGGTGATTGTCACACCAGATATGATTATGTTTTGTACTCACACTGAACATCTACTGATAGAGACGTAGAATTGATCTTTCCATGTCGATTATGTGCATTGCAGTAGTAGATCCCTCTGTCCTCAGAGCTGATAGAGGTGAAACGATAGATACCTCCTTCTCCATGAGGACGTGTTTGGTTCTTCTTGTACCAGATGTAGTTAGCTGCTGGGTTAGCATCACTGCTACAGGTCAGAGTCACTGAACTGCCCTCCACTATCTCAGCAGAGGGACTCACTGACACAGAGGGAAGCTTTGGAGGATCTGTAAATGAATAAATGAATATAGATTTTTATAAGTTGATCAATAGCATCTTTATTTAGACACCAGAGGTTTCATAAAAGTTAACTAGCCAGACCAGTTTGTAGGTTTCTTGTTGAACATTAAATTCTACTTCATGTGTAGTGTTCCTTTAATAAAGAGAAAACAATTTGACAGATTGATTGCATCTGTTGCTTATAACCTGTATTTTACTCACATTTCACATTAACAGTGATGTTTTTAGACATCCTCCCCAGCTGGTTCTCAGCTCTACAGTAATACTGTCCAGAGTGAGAGGACTGGATGGACCTGAAGACAAGCTGATGTTTTTCACTGAGAGGAGTTTGGTTCTTCTTGTACCAGATGTAGTTAGCTGCTGGGTTAGCATCACTGCTACAGGTCAGAGTCACTGAACTGCCCTCCACTATCTCAGCAGAGGAACTCACTGACACAGAGGGAAGCTTTGGAGCATCTGGACGAGAATATGTATAAAAATTAACTTTAAGATGAGAATGTTATGATAAAACATGAGGTTCATTAAAAAGCTAAAACCATCAAGAAGCATAGCTGATAACTACCAGAATGAAGACAAAAAACGGTCCAAAGGTAAGTTATATGTAAGTAAGGTACACAACGCTTTACAAATTAAATTATACTAACGAGGTCTGAGAGTCAATATCGTCCAACCCACCAAATGATAAAGAATGAAATGCAGAGTAAATGTCAGTGGAAGACTGTCAGTAAACTCACACACTGAAGGAGAGCGGAAGTCCTCAAATCCTCTAACAGCACAGGAAAAGATGTCTGCAGGATAAAAGTAGCCTGAATACGAAGTTTCTCCCCAAAAGTTCCATCCATTCTTGAACCAGACGTAGTGACGATGACCAGGTGGAAGACAGCTGCTCTGACACGTCATCTCTGCCTGGTTATAATGCTCAAAGACCTGTAATCTGCTCACCTGGACCTGGAGATCTGAATATGTGAATAAGGAACAGACATCTTCATCTATACACACACATATAAACACACAAGACGTTGAAAACTAAATTACTAAATGTTCAGATGAAAGTTTTACCTGTGACGGACAGAGAGACTCCAGGTTTACCAGCATATGTCCCACCTGGTTGGTTTGTTGTGAACCTGAACTTGTACTCAGCTGAGTCGCTCTCTCTCAGGCCTGTGATCCTCAGAGTGCAGACTTTGTTTTCACAGTGAGACGTCACACGACCTGAATACTCCGGGTCTGTTCTCAGATCCAAAAAACCTTTACTCACTTGAATGAACCAAAATGTTTCCACAACTTTTGTTTGAAGGCCATTTATTGTGGATGGGTGTGTGTAGCTGCAGCGTATTTCCACTGTTGATCCATTTACAGCACAGATCTGAGTAGAAGAGTAAGTCACTCCCCAGTCATCCTCACCCTGAATCACTGTAACACAGAAGAGTCATGACATCAGAGATCAGACTTTCTTTAACTCATCTGTCTTTCTAGAACTGAACCAAACTGCTTTTTCAAATCTACATCCAGAGTCAAACCGTTTGTCACTGAGAACCGACAGTCTGCAGGTTTTCATTTCATGTTAATGACTCGGGTGAAATAAAAACCTGGAGCCGGTCGGCTCTCCGTGGCACAAGATTGGACGACTGACGTAATCTCTGCCAACATCCTGAGAGTGAAGACGAAGAGGATCATGGTACCAACACAATCTGATTTACTGCAACAAAGTCACAACAACATACGCGTCTCTAACTACAGCTGAACAAGAATAAATACTTTTGCTGCACTTTTTGGTGCCAAAACTCTTTATTTTTCTTATTTCCATCTTCTTTTATTACGAGCATATTTTCTGTAATATTTCTAAATCTTTTAACCGTGTGCAGCACGTCCCACACATCACACCAGGAACACCGTGACGTCTGATCTGCACACGTCTCTTAATTCCCTGAATAAGATTGATTTAGCCTCTGACCATAAATGTTCTACGTTTGATGCACTCTTACCACCAACGACAGTTTGGGCGATTCCGCTTTGACAAAAGAGGAACAAGACAAATATCTCAGAGTGTTGTCTCACTTCATTAGTGCTCAGAGCGCGGTTCACTCCATCAAAGGTTAGTTTGAAAAGATCAAACCCCAGTAAAGCCGTCCTTCCTTTACTTTACTTCAAAGTACCAACATATTATGTACAATGTGTAAAACTGGACGTGATTTCAGTTGAAAACGCTGTAAAAAGTGAAGCGACATCATCATCAGAGTGTGAAGCGGTTACAGTGGAGACGTTACGTAGAACACGTCTCTGTGTTGTGTTGCAGAGACATCTGAAGACGTGCAGAGTCTTAAGAACAGGCACTGCATCACTTCACAGGTCACAACACGGTGACCAGAGAACCACTGAATGAAATGTTCACTCTGTGTAAATCTCCTACAACATGAATGTAGAAATACAGAACCTGGTACAGTGAGGAGGAGGACGAGGAATCCACTCGCTGCTGCTGTTAAACTCATAGCTGCTCCTCTGGATCCTCTGAGAGACTTCAGAGTCAATGAAACACGTCTGCAGGTAAAGAAGCTACATCTGTAGGAAAGGAGTCACATCAGAAAACACTTCATGCGGAAGGGTGCTGTCTTGATATGATAACTGTCGTCTGAAAGCAGAAGACTGAAGTCAAGTTTCTTAGAAGTACACCGAGCTTCCTTCCTCTTTAGGTTATTAACATGCATGAGCCAGTAGATTACACTTCTCAATGTGAGAAACTAGTTCACAACATCACACTAACACAGGAAGAGACCATTTGAAGAGATCTTTTCTTCAGTGTGGTCACCGTTTAGGGTCTGAAAAACAAGCGTTAGTGTCTCTGAGTATTTGTATTAAAATGCTGGTGAAAGGCAGATAAAAGGTGGTTAGAAAAGAATCAATGGTACAAAAACACCTTCAAGATAAGACTCCATTGATCCTCAGAGAGAAATTCACATTAACAGCAGCACAAGAGACGGACGACGAAGAGGAAAGAGAAACAGATGAAGAACTTATTTCAATGAAATTAGTGCAAAAAACGACACGTCAGCTCTTTTTAGTATAACTACTATTTTGTATTTTATTCAAGCAAGAAAACAACATTCATGTAAAATCTAAATACATATAAATACAAATAGAGAAAAATAAAAAAGAAGCATGTAGATGAGTGTAATGAGCAGGTGAGGAAGTAGAAATAATTCACTAAATGAGTTTAATAATAATGATATTTGACTCCCAATAAAACCAGTTGGAATAAAACATGAAAGAAGCAGAACGTGGAGGAGATATGTTGTAAACACATGAATGTACATTCTCTGTTATCAGTCAAATATAACTCTTTACTAATATCTAGTGGCAACAGTTGGAAACTACAACTAGATCAGCAAACACATGTTCCCCTCCAGTAGTGAAGCAGCAGCAATAATAAGCTGCTCACTGTCATTCAGATGGAATGTGTCAGAGATCTCAGGTGAGATTTAAACACGTTTACAAATCTTCCAGCCTTTCAAGGTCTCAGTGTGAACTTTGAGGTCTGAACTGCCTCTCTGTGATCCCATCATGCACTCTGGTTTAAAGTGAACATGAAGATGTCTTTACTTTGAAATGACTTTCATATCAGCGCTTTGCAGATTTTACCACTTCAGAACCTCTTGGTGGCACTAAACTCAGTTTTTACCTCTTTTACCTCTTTTTACGAAGTCAGTTGTCACTCCATTTTGGTCCCGAGTGAAATATCTTACCTGGATTGTCACAATAATAATAACTACAAAATGCATTTCCTGCAGAAAATGCGTTGGAATGCTGAAAGCTGAAATGAACTGCTGAAACATTGCTGAAAATAGATATCCAATTAAAAAAAAAATTGCAAAAAGCTTAATAATTCAAAAAGTTGAAAGATTAGAAATATGAAGAGATATAGCATACATGAACTGAAAGAGCTGAACATTTTTATATTCGAACGGTTTCTGTAGCTTAAAATATGAAGAAGCAGAAGCGTTTGAAAAAACGTATGGAAGAAATATAATAAAAATACCAGAAAATGCTTTTCCTGCTGAAAATGCATTGGAATGCTGAAAGCTGAAATGAACTGCTGAAACATTGCTGAAAATAGAAATCCAATTAAAAAAAATTGCAAACAGCTTAATAATTCAAAAAGTTTAAAGATTACAAATATGATAAGTCATATCACCCCTCTCCTGAAAGAGCTGAACATTTTAATATTTGAATGGTTTCTGTGGCTTAAACAATGTCAGTAGCTGAAAGTATGACGAAGTTGAAGGAAGTTGAAAGTTGAAGAAGTTTAAGAGGATTTGAAGATTTTCTCCATAGAGATCCCATTCAAAAAAGATTGCAAAAAGCTTAATAATTCAAAAATGTTAAAGGTTACAAATATGAAAAGTCACAGCATAAATGTCCTTAAAGAGCTGAACATTTTGATAGTCGAACGGTTTCTGTAGCTTAAAAAATGAAGAAGAAGAAGCGTTTCAAAAAACAGGGGACGGAAGAAATATAAACGGAGGAATAAAGAATAGGATAACAATAGTTGGAATGCTTAACAGCATTCCAACAATAATCTATAATATAAAGAACTAAAGAATAAAAAGCTTGCGTATCTTCAGCAGTTTGTTATGAGTCAGTAAGCCACACAGCACCTGACCATCAGCTGATCTAAACAACACATCTAGTTTGTCACCTCGACATGATTCAGTTCAAGCTGCCGACACCTCGTTCTTCTAAATCTTCTCTAAAGCGACTGACAAGAACATCTTTTGGGAGGTTTGTGTCTCCACTTCCTCCACGTCCTGCACAGCCTCGCTCTCCACAGTCACATCTCAACGTCGCGCTTCTTTGTTTCCATCACGTGAGTCTCGCCTCTGGTTCAACTGCATCTGAAGAAAATCACAGAGCACTCGTGTGAAGTCACCGTCAGGAGCTGCGACTGTGAATCTGAAGTCGTCTCGTTTCATTGGACGCAGCAGGAGGCTCTAACCCGACTGACCTTCACACCCGGTCCTCCTGCTCCTCTGAGTCTTCTGTCTGTGCTGCAGTGTTTGAGTCGTTCTCATACTCAGGACAAGAGTCTAACTGATGGAGAGACGACAAGATGAGGCTCAATGGACCTCATTCATTAAACCTGCATTCATTTACATTTCATCAAAGATGTATATTTTAGCACGTTTAAAAGCACATTATTGTCTTAAGTTGTGTTACGGAAAATGCATCAATGGTTTCTACTCAGCAAGATGTGTTTCAAACATGAATTCACTTCACATCTTCTTCACTTTCCAGAGCCAACTTATAAGCATAAAGGGGAGGTTCAGTCAACAGGGCCTCTGTCTCTCACCTCTATCTCTACAGGTTCATGTGGTTCAGTGGTGGAGCTCAGAGCTTTCTTCTTCCTGTATTGAGTCCAACAACAAATACAGAGTGAAACACAATAAAAGTCAAGAGACTAAAACTAAAGGACTGAAGCGATTGATTTGTTTGTGTTCTACCTCATCCACAGAATCAGGAGTAGCAGAGGAATCGGCATGAAGACCAACAAAGTCAACCGGATGATATTCATGATCATTGTTGAATATCCTAGAAATACAAACAGATTTTAACCTGTGAATCAGGTCTGACGCAGTAAACAGGTGTGTTTGTGTGATGCTGAATGTGGAGAACTTACCGGCTACAACAGTCAGATGTAAGGTGGAGATACTACGTCCAATCATGTTCTGGGCTTCACAGTAATAACTCCCACTGTGTTCAGCTCTGAAGTCAGTGATGTTGAAGATCTGTCCTGATGCTTTTGGTGAGTCTTCATCCTCCTTGTACCAGGTGTAGTTAGCTGCTGGGTTAGCATCACTGCTACAGGTCAGAGTCACTGAACTGCCCTCCACTATCTCAGCAGAGGGACTCACTGACACAGAGGGAAGCTTTGGAGCATCTGGAGGAGAAAAGAGAGACTCAAGTCATTCACATTAGTTGGTGATGTATGCATTACATGTTCAAATGTTTTTGTCAAATGCATTTTGGATTAAGGGCACGTTATTTGTGAATAAAAACCTTTTAGAGCTATCGTCTGTCAACATTAACTTCACATCACTTCTCTGGAGATTGTCAATAAGAGTTCTGTTCCAAAGAACTAACATGTAAACCAGGTGTGTCTACATGTATCATGTCCCTCACTGCTGGGTCACCAGGAAACCAGATGTGCTGATGTGTTATACTCACACTGGACATCTATAACTAGAGATGAAGAGTCAATCCATCCATGTTTATTCTCAGACTTGCAGTAGTAGATCCCTCTGTCCTCAGAGCTGATGGAGGTGAAACGATAGATACCTCCTTCTCCATGAGGACGTGTTTGGTTCTCCTTGTACCAGGTGTAGTTAGCTGCTGGGTTAGCATCACTGCTACAGGTCAGAGTCACTGAACTGCCCTCCACTATCTCAGCAGAGGGACTCACTGACACAGAGGGAAGCTTTGGAGCATCTGTAAATGAATATAGATTATTATAAGTTGATCAATAGCATCTTTATTTAGACACCACAGGCTTCATAAGAAATAACTGGCCAGATAAGTTTGTAGGTTTCTTGTTGAACATTACATTCTACTTCATGTTTAGTGTTCCTTTAAAAAAAGATAAAACAATTTGACAGACTGATTGCATCTGTTGCTTATAACCTGTATTTTACTCACATTTCACATTAACATTGATGTATTCAGACGTCCTCCCCAGCTGGTTCTCAGCTATACAGTAATACCGTCCAGAGTCAGAGGACTGAATGGACCTGAAGACAAGCTGAGGTTCTTTACTGAGAGGAGTTTGGTTCTCCTTGTACCAGATGTAGTTAGCTGCTGGGTTAGCATCACTGCTACAGGTCAGAGTCACTGAACTGCCCTCCACTATCTCAGCAGAGGAACTCACTGACACAGAGGGAAGCTTTGGAGCATCTGGAGGAGAAGTTAATAAACATAAATAGACTTTAAGATAAGAATGTTATGATAAAACATGGGGTTCATTCAAAAGCTACAACTTGGAGAAGCATAGCTGGTAACCAGAGTAAAGACAGAGAACGGTACAAATGTTATATGTAAGTACGGTACACAATGCTTTACAAATAAAAATATACTAACGATGTCTGAGAGTCAATAATGTCCAACCCACAAAATTATAAAGAATGAAATGCAGAGTAAATGTCAGTGGAAGACTGTCAGTAAACTCACACACTGAGGGAGAGCGGAAGTCCTCAAATCCTCTAACAGCACAGGAAACGATGTCTGCAGGTTTAAAGTAGTCTGAATACGAAATAGAAGTTTGTTGCCAAATGGTCACTCCATTCTTGAACCAGACGTAGTGACGATGACCAGGTGGAAGACAGCTGCTCTGACACGTCATCTCTGCCTGGTTATAATGCTCAAAGACCTGTAATCTGCTCACCTGGACCTGGAGATCTGAATATGTGAATAAGGAACAGACATCTTCATCTATACACACACATATAAACACACAAGACGTTGAAAACTAAATACTAAATGTTCAGATGAAAATGTTACCTGTGACGGACAGAGAGACTCCAGGTGAACCAGCATATGTCCCACCTGGTTGGTTTGTTGTGAACCTGAACTTGTACTGAGCTGAGTCGCTCTCTCTCAGGTCTGTGATCGTCAGAGTGCAGACTTTGTCTACACAGAGAGACTTCACACGACCTGAATACTCCGGGTCTGTTCTCAGATCCACATAAACATCATTACTTGTTTTAGTGAACCAAAATGTTTCCTTAACTTGGGTTTCTAGACTTTTTATTTTGAATGGGTGTGTGAAGCTGCAGCTTATTTCCACTGTTGATCCATTTACAGCACAGATCTGAGTAGAAGTGTAAGTCACTGTCCAGCGACTCTGAGCCTGAATCACTGTAACACAGAAGAGTCATGACATCAGAGATCAGACTTTCTTTAACTCATCTGTCTTTCTAGAACTGAACCAAACTGCTTTTTCAAATCTACATCCAGAGTCAAACCGTTTGTCACTGAGAACCGACAGTCTGCAGGTTTTCATTTCATGTTAATGACTCGGGTGAAATAAAAACCTGGAGCCGGTCGGCTCTCCGTGGCACAAGATTGGACGAGTGATGTAATCTCTGCCAACATCCTGAGAGTGAAGACGAAGAGGATCATGGTACCAACACAATCTGATTTACTGCAACAAAGTCACAACAACATACGCGTCTCTAACTACAGCTGAACAAGAATAAATACTTCTGCTGCACTTTTTGGTGCCAAAATTCTTTATTTTTCTTATTTCCATCTTCTTTTATTACGTGCATATTTTCTGTAACATTTCTAAATCTTTTAACCGTGTGCAGCACGTCCCACACATCACACCAGGAACACCGTGACGTCTGATCTGCACACGTCTCTTAATTCCCTGAATAAGATTGATTTAGCCTCTGACCATAAATGTTCTACGTTTGATGCACTCTTACCACCAACGACAGTTTGGGCGATTCCGCTTTGACAAAAGAGGAACAAGACAAATATCTCAGAGTGTTGTCTCACTTCATTAGTGCTCAGAGCGCGGTTCACTCCATCAAAGGTTAGTTTGGAAAGATCAAACCCCAGTAAAGCCGTCCTTCCTTTATTTTACTTCAAAGTACCAACATATTATGTACAATGTGTAAAACTGGACATGAGTTCAGTTGAAAACGTTGTAAAAAGTGAAGCGACATCATCATCAGAGTGTGAAGCGGTTACAGTGGAGACGTTACGTAGAACACGTCTCTGTGTTGTGTTGCAGAGACATCTGAAGACGTGCAGAGTCTTAAGAACAGGCACTGCATCACTTCACAGGTCACAACACGGTGACCAGAGAACCACTGAATGAAATGTTCACTCTGTGTAAATCTCCTACAACATGAATGTAGAAATACAGAACCTGGTACAGTGAGGAGGAGGACGAGGAATCCACTCGCTGCTGCTGTTAAACTCATAGCTGCTCCTCTGGATCCTCTGAGAGACTTCAGAGTCAATGAAACACGTCTGCAGGTAAAGAAGCTACATCTGTAGGAAAGGAGTCACATCAGAAATGACTTCATGCGGAAGGGTGCTGTCTTAAAGAGATAACTGTCGTCTGAAAGCAGAAGACTGAAGTCAAGTTTCTTAAAAATACACCGAGCTTCCTTCCTCTTTAGGTTATTAACATGCATGAGCCAGTAGATTAAACTTAACATTTGTATTAAAATACTGGTGAATGGCAGATAAAAGGTGGTTAGAAAAGAATCAATGGTACAAAAACACCTTCAAGATAAGACTCCATTGATCCTCAGAGAGAAATTCACATTAACAGCAGCACAAGAGACGGACGACGAAGAGGAAAGAGAAACAGATGAAGAACTTATTTGAATGAAATTAGTGCAAAAAACGACACGTCAGCTCTTTTTAGTATAACTACTATTTTATATTTTATTCAAGCAAGAAAAAAACATTCATGTAAAATCTAAATACATATAAATACAAATAGAGAAATATAAAAAAGAAGCATGTAGATGAGTGTAATGAGCAGGTGAGGAAGTAGAAATAATTCACTAAATGAGTTTAATAATAATGATATTTGACTCCCAATAAAACCAGTTGGAATAAAACATGAAAGAAGCAGAACGTGGAGGAGATATGTTGTAAACACATGAATGTACATTCTCTGTTATCAGTCAAATATAACTCTTTACTAATATCTGGTGGCAACAGTTGGAAACTACAACTAGATCAGCAAACACATGTTCCCCTCCAGTAGTGAAGCAGCAGCAATAATAAGCTGCTCACTGTCATTCAGATGGAATGTGTCAGAGATCTCAGGTGAGATTTAATCACGTTTACAAATCTTCCAGCCTTTCAAGGTCTCAGTGTGAACTTTGAGGTCTGAACTGCCTCTCTGTGATCCCATCATGCACTCTGGTTTAAAGTGAACATGAAGATGTCTTTACATTGAAATGACTTTCATATCAGCGCTTTGCAGTTTTTACCACTTCAGAAACTCTTTTCCCAAAATCTGTCGGCACTCCTGGATTGTCATAATTAAAATATAATATTAAATAAAACAATATAATATAATAAAATATAATATAATATAAAATTAAATACTATAAAATAATATAATACAATACAACATAATATAATATAATATAATATAATATAATATAATATAATATAATATAATACAAAATAATATAAAATAAAATAATACAATATAATATAATATAATATAATATAATATAATATAAAATAAAATAATATAATATAATATATTATAATCCAAAATAAAATTAAATCAAATAATATAATATAATATAATCTAATATAATCTAATATATTATAATCCAAAATAAAATTAAATAAAATAATATAATACAATATAATATAATATAATATAATATAATATAAAATAATATAAAATAAAATAATACATTATAATATAATATAATATAATATAAAATAAAATAATATAATATAATATATTATAATCCAAAATAAAATAAAATAATATAATATAATATAATATAATATAAAATAATATAAAATAAAATAATACAATATAATATAATATAATATAATATAATATAAAATAAAATAATATAATAAAATATATTATAATCCAAAATAAAATGAAATAACATAATATAATATAATATAATATAATATAATATAATATAATATAAAATAATATAAAATAAAATAATACAATATAATAAAATATAAAATAAAATAATATAATATAATATATTATAATCCAAAATAAAATTAAATAATATAATATAATATAATATAATATATTTATATACGTAGACTTTGTGCTCATCGGGTTTTGTTGACGGTGCTGTACAGGGCCGCTGGATCTTCTCCACCTCTGATTCTGAGAAGAAATAAAAGGTGATTCTGAAGATATATAATATGAACTAATAACATTCTCATCACCAGTGATATCAAAGTTGTCTCCTTTGAAGTGAGGATGATGTTCCTGTGTGAGGAGCTGCTCACCTCGGGGCACTGTTGAACCTGACGGCGGCGTATTCAGCCACTTCCTGTTGCTCCGTGTGTCTGAGGGCCTGAGCTGGTCTGATGTTGGAGTAGAGAGGATCTGCCCGCTGGTTGGAGAAGTGGACGCTGGCGTACTGAAGCTCACGCTGCTCCTCCTGCTGTCCCTGATCAGCTAGATACTGCAGAGGCAGAGTTACTGTCAGCTACACAGATCACACCAGGAGGTCTTTCTTTGGAATAGTGCGTTCATGCAGAGGAATGCAACGAGGACAGCAGCTGTGTTGTACTGCACTCACATGGAATCAGAACGATGGTATGATAATAATAATGATAATAACTTTATTTATACAGCAGCTTTATAAACAGAGTGTGTGTGTGGTTGTAATGTGCTTCAGTACACGTTGCTTTGTTTGTCTGTTTCTTTTGGAATTCCTCTGGAGGCAGCTATAATGATAAGACAAGATGTTATGTGTCATATCATGTGTGCAGCGTTTGAGTATGACACAAGTTTCCTTATTGGGACAATAAAGTGTATCGTATCATATCGTATATCACGAGAGACCGTTAATGGTGGTGTAATGGTAAAATATATTTTAGTATATTGGGATGTTTTCAAAAATGTTGTACAACTGATGGGAAAGTACAGAGATACAGAAAAAAGAACACTGCAGTCCTACAGAGGTATTTAATCAGTTCATGAAACCAATGTCCGGCCTTCCAAGGTTGTTCAAGTGCACACACGAGAAGATAAAAAACAGGAAACCATTGTTTCCAACCTCTGTATGAACTGACTCCCAGTTGAACGCACCTGGAAAACTCCAGATAATGAGCAGAACAATACAACCCGTGTCCAAAAACCTATACTCCCTTTCTTATGATCTAACTAAAGGCGTGACTTCTTGTATGCATAAAATATGATGTACTTTTTTGAAAGTGGCCTGCACAGTTCACTGAGATATGTGTCTGTGTGTCCGCTCTCCTGCTTGCAAGCAATAAATTGACTCTTACTACTTTGAGCATTCATCAGACTCTGTTTATTTAACCAACTCTTATCCCGAATCTACATAGAAATATTCCACAACGGTGGCTAAACGGGTCAAATCAATGCAGCTCTTTCAACCAGAACACCGGTGTTTGAGACCGGTGTGTTCGGTTGTTTAAAGTTACTTAAGTGACGTTTGTGACGTGTTTTCCGTACTTACGTAACATTGTTTACGTACGTATTAAACTTAGTTCATATAGTTATTTCAAGTGTATTCCTGAACCTTACTAAGTGCTTTTTGTTGCCTAAACATAATCGCGAGAGTTTCCTGCGAACGACGTAGAGCAAAGTGAAACGTGAAAAGCCGTTTAAATGTTGTGCTATTATAAGCCTTCACATGAGATCGGGTTGACTCGGCAGTTTGAATGGAATATGTTGTCTTTAGTACTAAAATAATACACGTAACTATTCTCACCTCTTCCCTGTTGTCCCGTCTCTCTTCAGGCTCAGACGAGTTCCTGGAAGCCTTCTTTTTTCTGCTTGGAAGAATTATTAATAAAAATATATGATTGAATGTTTTTAGTTATGACAAACTGCCTTTGAATGATTTGACAAACAAAGACTCAGTGAAACAGAAGTGCTCACCTCATCCACAGGAAGACAGAGAGGGATATGACAGCCAGGAGAACAACAGAGATTGTTCCAGCAGCTGCATATTTCCAAGATCCTGAGAAATGGTGATCAAAAGAAAACACAAACTGTTCATTGAGGTGTTACAGCATGTTTGGGGCCCATTGGTCCCACAGAGAGATGTGTGACCAAACAATGCATGTGTGCATATTACAAACATGGAGTTAAATCAATCTAATTATGGTCTGATCAGCTGATTCGTCTGTCACTGTAGGAGAGGTGGTGGAGAGGCTGTTTTCTCATGACGCCCTCTTGAGTTCAACAGTCAGATTAGTACGTCAGAGCTTTTCTCATCTGAGTTATGATGGTTGGAGAGTACGCGGTCACTATTCAGAGAGATATTCCACAGAGCTAAACCCAACATGAAATACAAAGGCCTGCATTACTGAAGCTTCAGGAGTTTTAGACACACTGGTGGTCAAAGTCTAATGAAGCTAAAGGACAATATCATCTGCAAACAGTCGAAATGCTCCCTGACATCGCAGTAATCGGGCACTTCACAGACCTGGGCTCTCCCTTGATATTCTGGTCTCAGGTATTATGAATCGGAGAGATGACAACACAGAAGTCTAAGGCCACAATAGATGAGCTTGATGTATGTTCATCAATAGACACAGCTCTGGCTCTGAGTGCACAGAGAATGAGAACATTACATCGCATTACAGTGATTTAGCAGACGCTTCTATCCAAAGCGACTTACAATTCAGATTCTATTCCACCGTAGGCACAGCTAGGGGAGCAATTTGGGGTTAATTTGAGGTCTTGCTCAAGGACACATCGACGTGCGACTAGTGGAGCCGGAGCCGGGGATCGAACCACCGACCCTCTGATCTCCAATTAGCCACGGTCACCCCCATGTGAACAAGATGATTAAATTCCTATGAGCCCTCAATATGTAACACAGTGAAAACATGATGAGAGGTGAAATCTTGAGTGTTCTTCTTTGATCTGTGGTTAATCTCTAGTTCTGTGTTAGCGCTACGACCACGCAACGCATCCTCGTACAACGGTTCGTAGGAGATCTCACGAAAAGTTACTCGTTTTTTCTGCTTTTTCCTGCAAAATTCAGCAACACGTGTTTATTTCTGCTCTTTACGTGCACACGTTTATTACAGAATGAACTTTCGTCTAAACAGGAAACTTTGTTTATGCAACAAATCTACTTGGTTTAGGTTTTTGAAAAGATCATCGTTCTGGTTTAAATAACCACGGAAGTATCAATACTGAAGTACGCAAGTTACGTGACCAAAACATCAGCGTTGACTTCTCGCTTCACATGAGGAACAGCGGTCTCCTGGCTTTAACGGTCTTTATACTTCCTTGTTCACGATTATGTGGATACATGAATATGCTGAATGTGTGTGACTGAATGCTACATATCACCTGCTACAACAATAAGATGTAAGGTGGAGTTACTACGTCCTCTCGTGTTCTGGGCTTCACAGTAATAACTCCCACTGTGTTCAGCTCTGAAGTTAGTGATGTTGAAGATCTGTCCTGATGCTTTTGGTGAGTCTTCATCCTCCTTGTACCAGATGTAGTTAGCTGCTGGGTTAGCATCACTGCTACAGGTCAGAGTCACTGAACTGCCCTCCACTATCTCAGCAGAGGGACTCACTGACACAGAGGGAAGCTTTGGAGCATCTGTAAATGAATATAGATTATTATAAGTTGATCAATAGGATCTTTATTTAGACACCACGTGCCTCATACAAGTTAACTTCTTTTTAAACTCACCAGTTTGTAGGTTTGTTGTTGAACATTTTAAGCATAAACTCTACTTCATGTGTAGTGCTCCTTTAATGAAGGGCGACCTATTTGACAGACTTAATTAATGTGTCTGTTTCTTATAACCTGTATTTTACTCACATTTCACATTAACATTGATGAATTCAGATCTCTTCCTCCCCAGCAGGTTCTCAGCTCTACAGTAATACTCTCCAGAGTCAGAGGACTGGATGGAGTTGAAGACAAGCTGAGGTTCTTCACTGAGAGGAGGAGGGTCTGGATTTCCATCCTCCTTGTACCAGGTGTAGTTAGCTGCTGGGTTAGCATCACTGCTACAGGTCAGGGTCACTGAACTGCCCTCCACTATCTCAGCAGAGGGACTCACTGACACAGAGGGAAGCTTTGGAGCATCTGGAGGAGAAATGAATAAACATTAACTTTAAGATGAGAATGTTATGATAAAACATAATCAGTTTAATTTGTTAAACTGTCCAGAGTGCTGATTTAAAGGCAAGGTTCAACCCCAAATTAAAAATACATATTTCCTTTTACCTCTAGTTCTATTTATTCATCTAGATTGTTTTGGTGTGAGTTGCATCGTGTTGGAGACTTCGTACGTGGAGATGTCTGTCTCCTCTTCAATATAATGGAACTAAAAGCCACTCGGCTTGTTGTGCTCAAGTGACAACAAATACACATGAACAATTAAACATCAATGTCTCTTTCCAGAAATCATGACCCGGTTACTCAAGTTAATCCACAGACCTTGTTGTGAGAAGTTTCATGTCGGAACCATTCCTGTTGATTTGGGGTTGAACTGTCTTTGACTGAGGTCTAAATGATTTTAAGTCTCTGTGTTTTCTGAACTTCTAGTAACATCATTTCCTATTTCTCCTTCTTTATTTTCCACTGGGTAAAACCATCCCACATTCCATTGTGTGGGGTAATAAAACAACATGTTCATGTTAAAGAGGAACTAAAGATGTGTAAGAGCTGAAGCATGTTTGGGTGAAACTCACACACTGAAGGAGAGGGGAACGTCTCGTGTCCTTTTATGGCACATTGATAGTCGTCTGCAGGATTTAATGGGTGTGGATGAAAATAAACTTTGTCTTCCTTCCTTTTCTGTCCATTCTGGAACCAGATGTAAGACACATCTTCAGGCAGCTGACACTTAGACTGACATGTCAGCTCTGTCCAGGTAGAACTCAGTGTTGATCTCCTCACATGTATCTGGAGCTGTGGATCTGTGATGAACCAACAGAGACGTTCATTTAGAATCCACTATCGACACACACAAAGAAAGAGGAAAGGAAAACACAAGCTGAGTCATGGTTCTTATCAAACATTTGAAAAGCAAACGTTACCTGTGACGGACAAAGTGACTACAGGTGAACCAGTATATCTCTCTGTTGGTTGGCTTGTTGTGAACGTGAACTTGTACTCAGCTGAGTCGCTCTGTCTCAGGCCTGAGATTGTTAGAGTGCAGTCGTTCTCATCACATCTGTGCTGCACGCGACCTGAATACTCAGAGTCTGTTGTCAGATCCACAGGTTCACCACCTTTCTCTTTGAACCAGAATGTGTTCTGAACTGCTGAGTTAATCATGGATGGGTACATGTACCTGCAGCGCATGTTAACTGTTGACCCTTTAAAGGCACAGACCTCAGTAGAAGTGTAAGTCACTCTCCTTTCACTCTGACTCTGTATCACTGCAACACAGAGCACATCAGGAAAACTGGGTAACACTTTATAATAACTACACGCTATGAAGCATTAGTTAAGAATGTTTAAACACTTAATTCATTTGTAAAGCATTGTTCCTACATTAACACTCGTTAGTATACAATTGATAACAACAGTTATACATGTTTTAAGAGAGACCTGGTCATGGTAGCAGCCGTAAACAAACGACATGATACAATAAAACAGAAGAACAGCTGTTAAACACAGTGGCCACCACATTCTGTATGATGCCCAAGAATTCATGAACAAACATAAATGTTCCCAAATTTAAATGTTTTTGTCTATTATTCCATGCTGAATAGTAGTAAAGAGCAGTTCCTCCAGATCCGTCAAAATCTGGGGTTCATTAAAAAGTAGCAACTTGGAGAAGCAGAGCTGGTAACCATAGCAACGACAGAGAACCGTACAAAGGTCAGCTAGTAACGCTTTATGAATAAAACTATACCAATGATGATGTCAATATCGTCCAACCCACCAAATCATAAAGAATGAAATGCAGAGTAAATGTCAGTGGAAGACTGTCAGTAAACTCACACACTGAAGGAGAGCGGAAGTCCTCAAATCCTCGAACAGCACAGGAAACGATGTCTGCAGGTTTAAAGCTGCCTGAATACAAAATAGAAGTTTGTTGCCAAGTCTTCTGTCCATTCTTGAACCAGATGTAGTGAGGATGACCAGGTGGAAGACAGCTGCTCTGACACTTCATCTCTGCCCAGTTATCATACCCCTTGTAGACCTGTAATCTGCTCACCTGGACCTGGAGATCTGAATATGTGAATAAGGAACAGACGTCTTCATCTATAAACACACATAAACACACAAGACGTTGAGAACTAAATGACTAAATGTTCAGATGAAAGTGTTACCTGTGACGGACAGAGAGAATCCAGGTAAAAGAGCATATGTCCCACCAGGTTGGTTTGTTGTGAACCTGAACTTGTACTCAGCTGAGTCGCTCTCTCTCAGGTCTGTGATCCTCAGAGTGCAGACTTTGTTTACACAGAGAGACGTCACACGACCTGAATACTCCGGGTCTGTTCTCAGATCCACATAAACTTCATTACTTGTTTTAGTGAACCAAAATGTTTTCTCAACTTTTGCTTCAAGGCCATTTATTGTGGATGGGTGTGTGTAGCTGCAGCTTATTTCCACTGTTGATCCATTTACAGCACAGATCTGAGTAGAAGTGTAAGTCACTGTCCAGTCATCCTCACCCTGAATCACTGTAACACAGAAGAGTCATGACATCAGAGATCAGACTTTCTTTAACTCATCTGTCTTTCTAGAACTGAACCAAACTGCTTTTTCAAATCTACATCCAGAGTCAAACAGTTTGTCACTGAGAACCGACAGTCTGCAGGTTTTTATTTCATGTTAATGACTCGGGTGAAATAAAAACCTGGAGCCGGTCGGCTCTCCGTGGCACAAGCTTAGACGACTGACGTAATCTCTGCCAACATCCTGAGAGTGAAGACAAAGAGGATCATGGTATCAACACAATCTGATTTACTGCAACAAAGTCACAACAACATACGCGTCTCTAACTACAACTGAACAAGAATAAATACTTTTGCTGCACTTTTTGGTGCCAAAACTCTTTATTTTTCTTATTTCCATCTTCTTTTATTACGTGCATATTTTCTGTAACATTTCTAAATCTTTTAACCGTGTGCAGCACGTCCCACACATCACACCAGGAACACCGTGACGTCTGATCTGCACACGTCTCTTAATTCCCTGAATAAGATTGATTTAGCCTCTGACCATAAATGTTCTACGTTTGATGCACTCTTACCACCAACGACAGTTTGGGCAATTCCGCTTTGACAAAAGAGGAACAAGACAAATATCTCAGAGTGTTGTCTCACTTCATTAGTGCTCAGAGCGCGGTTCACTCCATCAAAGGTTAGTTTGAAAAGATCAAACCCCAGTAAAGCCGTCCTTCCCTTACTTTACTTCAAAGTACCAACATATTATGTACAATGTGTAAAACTGGACATGATTTCAGCTGAAAACGCTGTAAAAAGTGAAGCGACATCATCATCAGAGTGTGAAGCGGTTACAGTGGAGACGTTACGTAGAACACGTCTCTGTGTTGTGTTGCAGAGACATCTGAAGACGTGCAGAGTCTTAAGAACAGGCACTGCATCACTTCACAGGTCACAACACGGTGACCAGAGAACCACTGAATGAAATGTTCACTCTGTGTAAATCTCCTACAACATGAATGTAGAAATACAGAACCTGGTACAGTGAGGAGGAGGACGAGGAATCCACTCGCTGCTGCTGTTAAACTCATAGCTGCTCCTCTGGATCCTCTGAGAGACTTCAGAGTCAATGAAACACGTCTGCAGGTAAAGAAGCTACATCTGTAGGAAAGGAGTCACATCAGAAAACACTTCGTGTGGAAGGGTCTTGATGAGATAACTGTGGTCTGAAAACAGAAGTCACGTTTCTTAGAAATACACCGACTTCCTTCCTCTTCAGGTTATTAACATGCATGAGCCAGTAGATTACACTCCTCAATGTGAAACTAGTTCACCACACCACACTAACACATGAAAAGACCATTTTAAAGATGCACTTCCTCTGCCGTCAGTAAGCAGATGATCGATATCCGGCTGTGAAGCAGCTCGATTTCCTTTCTCCTTTGATCATTAATATGCACAGTGAGGAAAATGCCAGTAACAACCCACAACACGATTAAGTTGTGTTTCAAACTCTCTAAACTTTAAAACAGAGAATAAGATACCGAACCTGTTTTGCACCGACACCAGAAAAGAGCATTCAGACAGAGAAGAGAGAATGAGACAGATGTGCACAGATGCAGGATGTCAAACAGTCTGCAGGTGAAGAGACGGAGCAGGAACATAATCAACCTGTGAACCTCGAGGCAGTTTAACTGAACAGCATGAAGAGCAGAGTGTTAGTTATCAGAGAGATGAAGCCTGAATGTGCCACACTAATTTAACTCTTTGTGTTCTTTATTTCCACATTTGATCTTTTAGTCTGAACATTGAATTCATTAAGCATCAGAGGCTCAGATTAAGTTCAGGAAGTGTCAATACGTTTGTTTGCCACAGAGTTTATTATCTGGAATGATCCAAAGTCCAATGAAAGTATCCCGTTGGCTTTCTGTGGAGAGAACCAGAACGATGCTAACTTCCTGTTGGCCTTCACAAATCATCCCTGCAGCTCTCCATGAGCTCGAGACCGAGACCGGGCGCTTGTTCTACGGGTCCATGGATGCAGAAAATCCCCTGAAGATCCGGACACATTTTATCACTCTGCAGTCGAGCCTTTCAACAATGGAAGCCCAACTCCAACCTCATCGGAAGAGAAGCAGAAGAGAACTGCATTGCATCTACGAACTTACCGGTTCAACTGGTGCTTCCCTTTTTTACTCTCTAACAGAAGGCCTCACACACCGGATCAATATACAATGTTCAGGGGGAAAGGATGCGCCGATACAATGATTCAAACACTGCCGCTAAAGATCATGGGTTTTAAAGAACAGAAGAGACTGTTTGGATGTGATGAATCAAATCCAGAAGGTGATCAACTGTAGGAGTCAACATGGACACCACGCTGCTGGAGACCCAGGCTGTATTACTGGGCCCGCTGGAGGGAAGGGGAGGCCCAGGAGAACCAGAACCAGGACTGAGAGGAGCAGACTGTCAGACCCTGCTGCAGTAACATGAGAGCTTTTCTAAAAGGTGCTCGGAAACACTCCCGCTTTTCTCCACAAGGACCGCCAGAATAAATTAGGTGAAAGTTCCTTGTAGTAGCTTTAATGAACCAAATATGGATATTGTAGATTACAATTATACTTACTGATTTAATTAGTGTAATCACTTCAAGTGATTATGGCCGGAGGATGAACTCGGACGGATTCACATCTCATGATCAAAGGCCAAAGGGAAAACAGATGTGAATCATCTTAAAAGCTATTTATGGTCGCATTAAATGGTGACTTAAAAAAAAAAATAGAAAAAAGTAAGAACCACAATAGTTACTTGACTGACTGTTAAACTGTTTTAAAAGAGGGAAACAAATATATAATATATGTCAAGAGTGAAATGTACTCGGCGGGATGTCAGAGTTGATTTGCCGTCAGTGAAATGTTGCTTCTTATCGACATCTAGTGGCAGCCGTGTGGAACTACAACAGCAGATTCCAAGAATTGGAAGAAATACAAATCTTTTATTTCAGTAAAACTAACCACAGTGTAAGAAACGACCGGTACGAAAAAATCTCACTCAAGTCAAAGTAAACAAGTATTCATGAAGCAGAATGGCTCATTCCACAATCGTACATATTATATTATTGAATTATAATGAGTGATGCATTATTGTGTTCATTAATGTAACGCTGCAGCTGGTTAAAGAGGGACTCATTCTAATTACTTTACTGTACATACTGCCGTCTACATGTAGCTTAACGTTTAGTAATATATCATCATTTAATCGTTATTTTATGTTTTGTGTTCATTTTAAAAAGCTTTAAAGTAAAAAGTGCAATAGTTTTTTTGCTCGTATTTTTTGTATTACATGTTGTTAAATGTCTTTAAATATGCAAATGAGGCATTCGCTTTTCAAATATGTGCAGATTTTCAGAACAGAAATCTAAACATTGGATTCAAAGTTCTTGTTTTATTTTGATGACACATTACAGTCAAAGGTTTTAACAGAGGATATTTTTGTCACCCTTAAAAAATACACCCTTAAAAAATACATGTTTGCCATGTTTTTAAGAATGTAACATGCTTGAAGACACTACAGGTGAATAGAGTAAAATGATTAACTAATAGATATCAACATGAAACTTCACCGGTTCATTGAAAAACATAAAGACAATCATTATTTCACCATAAACACAAACTATATACTCAACACAGCAGCTGAATCCAAAAGATAAAGTCCTGTCAGACCAGGACACTGAAACACCTTCTAGACCTTTAATCTGTAGTCTGAGGACACTGTTCCTGTGTGAAGAGCTGCTCACCCTGGGAGCGTTTTGCCACCGTTACATTTGACAGTAGCGTACTCAACACTGTCCACGTCCTCTTCCTTTTTGTGTCTCGGGGCCAGAGATGGGGTGATATTGGAGTAGAGAGGATCTGCTTGTTTCTTAGAGAAGTTGATGCTGGCATAGTGAAGGCCATCCTTCTTCTCTGCTGGTTGTTTCTGTAGATATTAGACAAATACGATTATTTGTGTACAATTGTGTAGCTGACACTGAACTGTAATGAAAAGGTGGAATGAGTCAGATGCGCTCTTACGATCTGGCATCTGGACCCTATGTTTTTATTGAGGTTGATGAATTTGGGGCTCCACGCGCTATACATATTGAACTATTTACAACCTCTACAGTCCTCTCGTCTCTGCTCTGCGTTCAGCAGCCTGCAGTTCAGTCAAGTTGTTGTCTCAGTCCAACCAATCATGGCTTCCCAGTTGCGCTGAATTTTATGTTTTTACTGAATCCGGTTAGTGCAAATGGTTTATTTGGGGTGATGTTTTAAATAAGACATGTAGAATACAGTGTTTTTGATGAAATATCCCAATTTCAAGCTTCGATTTATTTGCTTTTCCTGAAGGAAGCGTTCACCGCCCATGACGCGTTCAAGGGCCGTCGGTAAGTTGGTAATCCAAAGTTAACGTCTGTTTCTATAGCTTCTGGCTGTGAAAACATGCTTTTCAAACCTGGCAGAAGGCTTTGGGGTTCAGATGGTTAAAGCACCAGCAGGAAAGTATTCTTTCAAGAGAAGAAATGTTGAACTTTGGGAATATGAACGATCAATCAATCAGTTTTCTCTCAGTCATTTAACGACAGAGTGAAACAAGTCTGAAAAATCTAACTTTTAGCTCGGATAACATGGGGAACGAATCAGAAGCTGGTAACCTGGTCAAACAAAACAAGAACTGATACTTTGTTCTGTCTAGTCTAGAAACATACTATTGCGCTGGTGTCTGGTTGCTTTACAGGCTCCGGTGGTTCCCGAGGGGCCCTCGTTTTCCTGGTTGGGAAGATGAATGAAAAAACAAAAACAAAAGGACAAATAAGTACGCTTGACTGTTTGAAATGGACATCCAATGTTTCAATAAACAATGATTTACAACTCACCTAATCCACAGTGAGACAGAGACGAGGATGAAAATAATTACAACAGCAGAGACTGTTCCAGCAGCTATTAATATCCATCCTTCTGGGAAATAGGAATCAAATGAAAACAGTCAATTGGGGTGCTACAGCATGTGTGGGCTCACTAGCCCCATAGATAATATATATATATATATATATATATATATATATATATATATATATGTCATATATCACATATCTTAAATAATAAAGAGAGAACTTCAAGATTGTAGATTCTGAAGTTCATTCAAGTTAATCCCGACTTTAGCCAATATTAAAAGTTACACATTAAAATCTGCTACAGGTCTTTGGGAGTACTACTGCATACATAAACAGACTTCATTTGAGTCAGCATCATTTTGGGATACATTGACAATGAAAAAAAGAAAGAAAAAAACTTGGTGTGTGTGTGTGTGTGTGCACCTCCAGAGCATCAGATGCAGTGGAAAGACTTACCGGCTAAAACAGCCAGATGTAAGGTGGATCTATGACGTCCTCTGTTGTTCTGGGCTTCACAGTTATAACTCCCACTGTGTTCAGCTCTGAAGTCAGTGATGATGAAGATCTGTCCTGATGCTTTTGGTGAGTCTTCATCCTCCTTGTACCAGATGTAGTTAGCTGCTGGGTTAGCATCACTGCTACAGGTCAGAGTCACTGAACTGCCCTCCACTATCTCAGCAGAGGGACACACTGACACAGAGGGAAGCTTTGGAGCATCTGGAGGGGGAAATGTTTCCAGCACAATTAATGCTAGTAAGCAGGATGCAAGATACTTTGACTGAAAAGGCTTTTCCCTCACTGTTGCCATCACTGGTAGTTTCTCATCCTACACAAATAAACTACAGCGGAACGCAAGTCCACATTTTATTTTCTGTGTCGTATGGTGCTCCAGGAGACGTAGGGTATCAAGAAAAAACACAGAAGTGAAGTAAATTACACTTAGCTTAAAAACAACTCCTAACATGTCATATAAACTGACACCAGGGAAAGTCCAACTAAGCTTCCAAAGAGTAGATGTTGGCTTTACAATTTAATACTCACACTGGACATCTATGAATTGATCTGAAGACTTGATCCTTCCATGTTGATTCTCAGACTTGCAGTAGTAGATCCCTCTGTCCTCAGAGCTGATGGAGGTGAAACGATAAACGCCTTCTGGTCCCTGAAGCTTTATTTGGTTCTTCTTGTACCAGGTGTAGTTAGCTGCTGGGTTAGCATCACTGCTACAGGTCAGATTCACTGAACTGCCCTCCACTATCTCAGCAGAGGAACTCACTGACACGGAGAAATTCTTCGGAGCATCTGGAAGATAGACATGAAACTATCAAATTAACTACAAAAGACAGATGTGTTGATTTAGTGCCACATACATTTACATCTCTTAAATAGTCCCTGATTGTATTTGGAGAAGTTGTTGTGTTTTGGGCCCCTTCTGATTGATAAGTTAACTTTAAATATCAGTTCTCTGCCATTATTTGGCTCATTTAAAAATGTTTTCTGTTGGAGAAAAATCAAAGTGACCATTGAGCTTATGAGTGACCATTGAGCTTATGAGTGACCATTGAGCTTATGAGTGACCATTGAGCTTATGTGCTTACAAATGCGGTGTTAGGAAGTGATTACTTTTTTGGCGTCCTGCTAGACTTAGCGGGCTTCCTTTTGTCACTCAGGATGACCACTGTCTATTCTTCTTAGGTGTCAAGGCCTGCTGAGAGAGACCTCTCAGCAGCATGTTCTGAAGTAGAAGGATAACGAACTGTGGAAGCGTGGAGGTGGGGGCAGAGCAATGTTATGGCTCAAACCTCCTCCTGATTGCGAGAAAATGACCTTCATTGAAGACCAAATGTTCTAGTGAAGTTACAAACACTTTGTTCTTTTGACGCCATATGTATTGTACTGTATATGTGTCACCTCCTGTGATAGAATGCTAAACAAGTATATATACCAGTGTCTCAGAGCCAGACCTCTGAGCAGTCTTGGCACGTTGTTGTATGTGTTCAACCCTGTCTCCTTCTTTGCAAAGATTAAATGTTGACTGATTAATGATTTTCCATCGGTCTTGCGTGAATTCTTCTAACATTTTCTCATCTCAAATTCAGACCGCCAATGTTTTCAGTAATGCCATCACGTGCTTCTCTCTAATCAAAGTCTATTCATAGGTTCTACTCTTAATCTCTTTTCTTTGGTTATTTGTCACTACTGTCAAGTGTTTGTTTGGAACCTTCTGGAAAATGACAGGATACATCTCAAGGGGTTTACCTATGAATAATCAATTTCATTCACTTAAAAAGGTAGAGTGTGTAGTATTTAGATGGAATATAATATAGATAAATATGTTTTTTTAGTGTATATATATAGTGTATAATTACCTTTCATTGGCTTAGAATAAGCCGTTTATATCTACGGTATACGGGGCAGTTTGTCTTCACGGAGGCTGCCATGTTTCTACAGTAGCCCAGAGCGGACAAAACCCAAGTGAAATTTTTTCCCATGTCAAAGCGCGTTCAGTCGGTTGCAATCTGCAACCTTGCAGCTAGATGTCGCCAAATCTTACACACTGGACCTTAATACGCCACCAATAGAATGACAATGCTGACGTAAACTGCCCCTCAAACATCTATGACAGACAAAACCAAGCTTCCCTTTTACCCAATAAGATGTTTCACTCACATTTCACATCAATCAATATTTGAGTCTCCCTCCTCCCCAGCAGGTTCTCAGCTCTACAGTAATACTCTCCAGAGTCAGAGGACTGGATGGAGCTGAAGACAAGCTGAGGTTCTTCACTGAGAGGAGGAGGGTCTGGATTTCCATCCTCCTTGTACCAGGAGTATTTAGCTGCTCGGTTAGCATCACTGCTACAGGTCAGATTCACTGAACTGCCCTCCATGACTTCACCAGAGGGACTCACTGACACAGAGGGAAGCTTTGGAGCATCTGGAGGAGAAAAAAAAAAATACAAGTTTACAAGATGATGTACACGTTTTCACAGTGGAAATTCATACACAAACAGCCGTTTGCACTGAGTTTGAATTCCCAAATTGATACCTTTGGGTAAAAACATGTGACAGTATTCGAGATGAACTGCACCTGGAAAGTATCAGGCGGTCAAGGTGGACAGTTTAGCAGCCCTCAAAAGAATATACAGGAAGTCAAAGAAATAGTAACATAGACTGTATATGAGAAGTGGACGTAGTCATCGTGACGGCGCCCTTTGGTTTGTGGACTGATGTTATGAAGCATAGAGTTTGGCAACTTCACCGTCCCTATCTTAGATTACGTCCATCGCCATTTTGTTCTTTTGCAAACAATGAACAGAAGTTAACATTTTTGCAATGTGGATGACTGATGTAGAGACGCTGTATACGTCTCTGGTAGCGGCTGCAACCTGTCAATCACTGTGTAGCCCCGCCCTAAAGCATACTATGCTTTATGGTCTGTTTGACTCTAAATGGACCATCATTTACTAAATGAACATCATGCTGTATTGAAGAAGACTTGAAACTAGAGATTGAGACCATAAACTCATGTTTACAATGTTTACTGAGGTAATAAATCAGGAGTCATTTTCCCATAGACTTCTATACAACCAGAGGAGTCGCCCCCTGGTGGACACGAGAGAATGCAAGTTAAAGACACTTCCGTTTTGGCTTCACTCGGCAGAACCAGGGGTTGCCGCCTGGTTGCGCCTGGCTCTAAAAACTGCGGCCGCCCTTTTTTATTTTTTTGTAATACCGTGACGCGAACTCACACAGCGGAGGTAAGCGGTGATCCTCGTGTCCTTTCAGAGCACAGGAGATGCCGTCTCCAGGTTTCAAATGGCCCGTGTAAACAGCAGCTTCCTCTGGAACTTTCTGTCCGTTCTTGAACCAGACGTAGGAAGGACGACTGCATGTGCTGTCACAACTCAGCTCTGCCTCGGTGTGAGAGATGTTGACCTTCACTCTGGTCACATGCATCTGCAGAGCTGGATACGTGAGGAAGAACATCAAGTCAGTGGTTACTGGAAACACACATAAAACATAGTAAAGACATTGGAAGTATACACTCCAAATGGGTTCTGTCAATGTACACATGAGGTAATATACAAACACATTAGCAATGATGTTTTTACAACCTCAACAACATTCATAAACCTTTATTTATTTATTCTTCGTGTAGAAAAGGGGGTACACAACAAGTATATGAACACAGGAACGACTAAAGAAATGATATTATATAAAGTAAGACAGGGACAAAACCAAAAAGGGACAAAAGCAAACTGAGTAATATAACACAAGTTTAGACTGAAGAGTAGAAAAAAGTGAAAAACGAAGGTCCAGCAAAATGTTTGTGTCCATCTTATGTGCGATACGTTTATTGGGAGAGTGAGAGGTGTTGAATGAGGCTAGGTGGTAATATAAGACACACATTAAAGTAGAATATTTTAATTTATATTTTAATTATAATGAAATAATAAAATGAAATAAAATAAAAACATTTAAATAGATTATTAGTACGTATAAGTGTGTGTGTGTGTGTGTGTGTGTGTGTGTGTGTGTGTGTGTGTGTGTGTGTGTAAATCTTCATGTTACCTGTGACAGTCAGTCTGACTCCAGGTTGACCAGAATATCTTTCCCCCTTCCATGGGATTCCAATAAACCTGAACCTGTACGTCTTTGCGTCGCTGTCCTTCAGGTCTACGATTCTCAGAGTGCAGGTTTTGTCGTCACAGATACACGGCGCACGATCTGTGTAGTCTGAGTCGCAGATCAGGTCTTTAGGAAGCCAGAATCTTTTTGTAACGGATACATAGGATGGGTGTGTGAAGGTGCAGCTCATGTTCACTGTTGATCCTCTGGAGGCACAGATTTCCCTAGAGGAGTAAGTCGCTCCCCATGTCTCACCCTGCACCACTGTAACACAGAGCACATCAGAAACCACAATCAGATCCATAAGAGGAGAGAACTTGATTTAACAGAATGACTAATGCTTCCTTCCATCACTTTGCTCAGCAGCTCCGGCCAACGAGCGTCAACGAAGAGACATCAAGTCTGTACCGCGTTCTTTAGTTCAAAGCAGGCGGCAACCTCCGGTTCTTAAGAGTGAAGCCAATGCTGAAGTGTCTAAATACTGGCATTCTCTCTAGTGTCCACCAGGGGGCGACTCCTCTGGTTGTATAGAAGTCTATGAGAAAATGACTCTACTTCTCTCTTGATTTATTACCTCTTTCCGCATTGTGTTCCTTTTTTATGTTTATTTGCATGTTTGCTGAATGGTTTCTGTCATAATTTTGCATTAAGCAAATTTCTCGCCGGGTAGAAATATTTGCTTAGCAAAAATTCTGTTTTGGATTTTACAGCACAAAAGGAACGGTGGAAAATGTGCACATGGCTTTTGGGCAGTTAGTCTCGCCAAGGACATCAAACCGTCTGCTTTCCTGTAACTTCCTCAATCCTCGTGTTGTAGTCGTGGTTTAGGTTGTGGTCAGACTGTTGGTTAAGAGGAAACCGCAGCGAAATGCAGAACAGTGAGCCGATAGCGTGCAGATAACAAATAAGCAAATTACTGGTGACGCTGCAGACACAGCTGTGTCAAGCCTTTAAAAGTCTGCAAACTTTATAACTCTGCTGTTGTACTGCTAATAACTAGACCATTATCTGCAATAGTTTAGACATTTGAGTCCCTGAGTGTTAAATCTCTCTCTCTCTCTGTCGGAGATAAATCATGTTTTATGAAATGTGGAAACACAGAATAATGACTTGATGGTGGTTAAGACAAGTTAAGACAAGCAGAAGTGCAACAGTCAACTCGTTGGGTTTAACCCAAGGTTTAACCTTTTAGACTGTTGTCTGCATGTTCCCGTTTCAATGGATCTAAAAGAAAAACCGGAATGAGAGGATTCGTTCTTCCTGCAGCAGAAAGCAAAAGCTTCCGTCTTTCATGGGTGCACACCAGTGGTGTCAGAACTTTTAACGCCTTTGCACTTTGTCCAATTTTTTTTTACATAGTTTGAATAATGTTAATTGTGTAGGAAAAATTTGTTGTGTATCTTTTATTATAATTATTTTTTTTAGATATTCAGTTGGTTTGTTTTTACTTACATAACCTTTAAGCTTAGGTTGTACAGATTTTAGGGACATGAAGCATTTGAAGATACTTCATAATTACACCACAATATGCAAAAATAACCATTTCTAATGCAGATCTCAAAGCTATACCCAGCTGTTCCGCTCTATGAACTATACTGCTGTACCACTGTCTCTACTATTTGTATAGCAGTAGTGGACGGAAAAACGAATGAACTTTGTCTGATTTCTGGAAGATTGTTTAAAATGTGTTCAACATTCGGTTGGAAACCTGGCTTGTGAAAAACTGTGGAAATCAACAATATAATCAATTAGGTTTTGCTTAATGTCCATACTTCCAATCGCAGTGCATCTCAGAACTGATCATCCTTCACTAACTTTATCGTCTCAAACTGTACAAAAACTTAAATTGTTTTCAAGTCACAGAATACAAAAAGATGCAGGAGTGAAAAAGGACTCGAGCTATTTCCGCGCTAACCATGTGACATCACAGAAAACTGGGATTGAAGACACTCGAGACGTCCGGAAGAAACAATGAGTAATGGGTGAGAGGTTTTAATGTAATTGACCTTCTATAAATGTGGATGTGCTGTACCTGGCACAGAGAGAAGGAAGACGACAAATCCACCGGCTGCTGCTGTTAAACCCATCGCGGCTCCTCTCGTCGGGGAACACTGATCGCAAGAAGTAAACCAAACATCAATAAATGAGACAAAGAGACTCGTGAGGTGTTGGTGGATAACCGTCCTCTGTGGTCAGTAAACCGAGGACAGAGGATCCGATTGTAAACAGTCCGCCTACCTTCCTTCCTCTTTATAATATCAAAGCACGATGTCACTAAATAACCAAATCAGACACCTTGAAAAAAAGAAACTGGTTTGTTGTTGTTGTAAACTCTACAAAAATACAAGTGTGACAAGTTCTTTAAAAAAAACATAAAACAGTGATTAAAAGGTAATTAAGGCGAGACACTATATACAGACAACACTATTTCATAACACGTCTTCTTTCAGACTAGTGGAAAGAAAACATCCCAAAATAGACAAAGTGTTTATTTTACTACTAAATTCACCAAAAGTTATTTGCATATTTAAATATAACATTTCAAGTGGTGAAGTTTCATGGTGACATCTATAGTTCATGTGTTGACCCTCTTCACCCGTAGAGTCTCTAAATGTCTGTAGTTTAACTAAACCTCTCTTTAAAGGACGTTTTCTCTGAATGAGTTTGTTCTCAGACTCTGATGATAAATCTTCAGCAGCTCTTACACACACCAAACGTTACTCGTTCATTCCTCTCTGTGTGCTGAAGGTTCACTCAGAGGGGTTAGTTCACACAGCACTCACACACTCCTGTGTGCATGGAGGAAATGGAGGAAATAGTATTATCTGATTCATGGAGTGATACAAAGACACATGCAAATTTCCCTCAGTAAAAACCTTCGACTCTGTCAACAAAATATAAGTAACATTTTTTCAGGTGGCTTTATGGAAAAATAAACTTCAACTTACCAACCGCGGCCCCTCCCACTCACTGCAGTCAGTATCAGCTTGAGGTCAGATCCGTTAGTTAACACCTGAAGTTCCTCAACGTCCTCCTGGATTCTCATTCTTCATATATGTTTACAATCCAACTATAGGTTGATATTACTGAGTGTCAATAGAGTTATTCTAAGGACAGAGGGCGTCTGCTGTACAGATCGCAGAGCCCTCTGAGGGCAAATCGTGATACGTGATCCTGTTTCCAGACAGAGGGGGAACTTTAAGTCATGGAGCTTAAGTGACAAGCCGCTCCTCTGAGATTTGTTCATTTTGTAATAATTATTTTAACTGTTTGACTGATTAACCGGTAAATTATCAACATCCCTACTGAAAACTGAAAACATTTGTTTGAGTCATTGTTAGAACTGTAATGGTGATATTAAGTACTCATGTGGGCAAGTACCCACATGTATACACTTGTACTTGGTCTGAAATTGGTATCGGTGCGTTCCTAACCAGCACCGACGATGCGCTGGAATAATAAACCAGCTTCAGACTGGAGATCACCGCTTAGACAGAAACACGTCACGTCCTTTGGTTTCTGTGGTACAATTATGACCGCTGTGACTTCATCTCCCCTCAAAAGGAAGTGTAGCCAAGTGATGCAACTTCTCATGTTTCGTCACCTCGTGCTGGTTGAGTTTGTGGTTCCAAAGCCACAGTAGATCAGTCTGGTCTATGAATCCTCTCTATAGCAGACCACAATTGGGAAGTGACAGGGTTTAAATAAACATCAAAGCACTGTAAACAACCACAATAAGATTTAATACGTTTTCACAACTCTGACTCCAAAATTAGAAGGCAGAGAATTAAATAATACTCTTTTGCTGTTCTTGTTTTGAGCAACAACAAAAAGACAAAGTAGAATTACCGGACAGACGGACGGACGGACAACCCGAAAACAAAATGACTCCAGCGACAGCTGTCGCCGGGGCGGAGAGGTAGAAATACAGAGCGGAGGACAAATGCAGACGTGGTTTTTAAAAGTAATAACAGGAGCAGAATAAAAGCATGTGGGCCACATAATGTGAATTAAAGAAAGCAGCAAATTAAGATAATTTGGTAATGTTAAAGGAGAAGAAATAATTCAGAAAATGTGTAAAAAACGTAGAATGTGCTGAACTGTATTTGACAGGATGTTGGAAATGTTGCTCCAATGTGTCTTTACTTACATCTAGAGGCAGCAGAGGGAAACTACACATTCCCCCAAAATCCTCCTGCTTCTGTTTTCTTTTAAGTAGTAAGAAGTTCTGTATTTCATTTACAAATATATTTATAACAAAGACCGGAAAGTCTATTTGTGGGAGCAGATTGGCCGGATAGACAAAGATGATTGCTGGTGGGGGTCGACGACGGATCGCCCGCCACGCTTCTAATGTTACGGCTGTCAGTTTGAGCTGTGATAAGAAATAGATCATACAAAAGCAAAGAGGCGACGCTAGCCTATCTTACTATTGTGGTTACAGTTGCATATAGTCATTGCCATGTTTTCAGCATCCATTTGTAAATTGAAATGTGTTTTATGAATGGTCCAGCTGTATTCTTGGACAAGCCTGTCCTGAGGATTAGGCTTTGAAACATAATGTGGTTTCCTGTCACGAAGACTAAAAACTAGAGATTCCTCTTTTTGTTGACTGTACTGTACAACGCATCCGGATCCTCCGCAGCTTCCTGGCCTCTGGTTCTGAGGGGGAAATAAATGAAATGAGAGGATTCTGAGAATAAAACATCATTGTTTCCAAAACGGTTCATTCAGCTCGTTGTTGTGGTGTGAGGAGCGGCTCACCTGGAGGCCGCGGCGCTAAACGTCACAGCAGCGTAGACGATCGCCTCATCCTCTTCGTATCGTCCGGGCCGAGCCGGTCCGATGTTGGAGTAGACGGGATCGGCCTGCTTTTTGGAAAAGTGGACACTGGCATAGTGAAGCTCATCCTGCTGCTCTGCTGGGTGCATCTGTTGGACAAATAAGATTCATTTGACATGTGAGGACGGCCTGCCCACGGATAGAAGGTAGTGTCGCCCCCTTTTCCACTGCAGGAACTTTCCCACGGGACTAACCTTTAGGGGAACTCGTTGCATTTCGACAGCAGGGACCAGGGTCTAAAATATGAAACATGTTTTAGCTCCCAAGAAAAAGGCCCTGGTCAGGGGTTCTTACTGAAAGTACAGGAACTTACGGTTCCCGGTTTCTGTTCCTTTTTGTACTTGCTGCTTCAACTCGTGTGGACAAAAAAAGGAGGTACTCTAGTATCAATGTAGGACCATTTTGGGACGAGAGGAGAACATTTCTCTTTGTTTGATATCATTAAATGTAAAAGTTAAGCTTTGCTGTCAGATCCAGACTCATTTTTTAAAAAGACAAAGAGAGAGAGCGACAGCGCGGTCACTGTTTCACGGAGGTTAAAGCACAAACGAATAACCATCAAACACTAAGCAATGAAAATAAAGAGCGATTTGGTCAAGTTTTAATTTTTTAAAATGCATTTTAGTCTCGTCACCAACAGGTTGATATAGTCACAATAAACTCAACTAAACTCTAGAGCTCGTGTTTTCTAACCTCCTCTTCCTCACCTGTTCCCGGTCGTCTGGTCTCTCTCCACGCTCAGACGGTTGCTTAGACGACTTCCTCTTTCTAGTCAGGAGAATTCATTTTAAAAGTGAAACTACATTGAATACATTTTGACTTACTTCATGAAAACAATTATGAAACAGAACTGCTTACATGATCCAGAGGAAGACGGAGATGAGTACGATAGCAAGAAAAAACGCAGGAACTGTGGCAACAGTGATTAATTTCCATGCTCCTAGAAAACAGAAAGACTGACCGTTAATAAGGGACAAAAAGAGAAGACAGTAAGTTGTGAGAATCAAGAACAACGGCCGTCCTAAAAGACAAACGGCATGTGCCCCTGGCTCTGTTAAACCTGGGTGTGAACCCGGGTTCCTCCAGTTCTTCACGTGGGATCAAAGAGTTCCCCCGATGCGAGCTGGGAGATTTAACCCCTCCAGTGGTTCTGTCCTACGACAATCTGAATGTCCCGAAACATCGCACCTTAATCTAAGAAATGCAAATATGCTACAGAAAACAAAACAATATACAGAAATAGAATAAAGATATATATTTTGAGATAGTTATTATCATTCTTTTCTTTTCGGGTTGTTTGTTGGTTGTTTTGAAATTTATTCTTTTTCTTTCTTTTCTGGGAAATACTATAAGGGGACAAAAACTCCGGTGTATTAAAAAAAAACGAGAAACATGCAAATATGTCTCAATACTTGTTTTCACTGTTGAACTCATCAAATAAATGAACCTACAGCCAGAGTGCAGAGGGCCCAATGCACCATTGAACCTGTAGCTGAGTTTTAAAGATTCTGTCAGGGCTCAAGAAGCTGATGGGTTGTTTTCTACTTTTCCTTTTGATTTCAGCTCAGATGGTCTCGAGATGGGTGCATTCCAATACCCTCATACAAATTAAGCATACCAGAAAACAGATTTAGTATGTCCCTATACATGCATACTGCATGCAACAGTGGGTACTTTGTAAGAGCCGCTGCAGTGAGTACAAAGAGTAAAAAGAAAAGAATTATGTGAAGCGGAACGCAGCCAATGACCACTGACCTAATATGTGGTTTAGTTTGGAGCAAGTGTTGAGATAACCACGAGCTTCCTCCATCACACATGCAGCAGCAAGCAGCATCTTCTCATCCCAAACACAATCACACCCAGATGGTGTGTTATGACTTTCAGATGCAGTGTGGAGAACTCACCGGCTACAACAGTCACATGTAAAGTGGAGTTACTGCGTCCTCTCACGTTCTGGGCTTCACAGTAATAACTCCCACTGTGTTCAGCTCTGATGTCAGTGATGATGAAGATCTGTCCTGATGCTTTTGGTGAGTCTTCATCCTCCTTGTACCAGGTGTAGTTAGCTGCTGGGTTAGCATCACTGCTACAGGTCAGAGTCACTGAACTGCCCTCCACTATCTCAGCAGAGGGACTCACTGACACAGAGGGAAGCTTTGGAGCATCTGGAGGAGATTTAGAGAGACTCAAGTCATTCACATTAGTTGGTGATGTATGTATTACATGTTAAAATGTCTTTGTCACATGCATTTTGGATTAAGGGCACGTCATTTGTGAACAAAAACCTTTTGGAGCTATCGTCTGTCAACATTAACTTCACGTCACTTCTCTGGAGATTGTCAATAAGAGTTCTGTTCCAAAGAAATAACATGTAAACCAGGTGTGGCTACATGTATCATGTCCCTCACTGCTGGGTCACCAGGAAACCAGATGTGCTGATGTGTTGTACTCACACTGGACATCTATAACTAGAGATGAAGAGTCAATCCATCCATGTTTATTCTCAGACTTGCAGTAGTAGATCCCTCTGTCCTCAGAGCTGATGGAGGTGAAACGGTAGATACCTCCTTCTCCAAGAGGACGTGTTTGGTTCTCCTTGTACCAGGTGTAGTTAGCTGCTGGGTTAGCATCACTGCTACAGGTCAGAGTCACTGAACTGCCCTCCACTATCTCAGCAGAGGGACTCACTGACACAGAGGAAAGCTTTGGAGCATCTGGGGGAGGATATAGAGAGACTCAAGTCATTCACATTAGTTGGTGATGTATGTGTTACATGTTAAAATGTCTTTGTCAAATGCATTTTGGATTAAGGGCACGTCATTTGTGAACAAAAACCTTTTAGAGCTATCGTCTGTCAACATTAACTTCACATCACTTCTCTGGAGATTGTCAATAAGAGTTCTATTCCAAAGAAATAACATGTAAACCAGGTCTACATGGATCATGTCCCTCACTGCTGGGTCACCAGGAAACCAGATGTGCTGATGTGTTGTACTCACACTGAACATCTATAACTAGAGATGAAGAGTTGATCCCTCCATGTTTATTCTCAGACTTGCAGTAGTAGATCCCTCTGTCCTCAGAGCTGATGGAGGTGAAACGATAGATACCTCCTTCTCCAAGAGGACGTCTTTGGTTCTCCTTGTACCAGGTGTAGTTAGCTGCTGGGTTAGCATCACTGCTACAGGTCAGAGTCACTGAACTGCCCTCCACTATCTCAGCAGAGGGACTCACTGACACAGAGGGAAGCTTTGGAGCATCTAGACATGAATAAATAAATAGAAATAAAAATAATTAAAATGCAAGTTGCATAAATGCTACATGTTGTATTTAAATGAGTGTGGCATGTGAAACAGAGGAGAAACCCCTTTTCCTGGGAACTGACCACTGTATGTTCCTTTTTAAATTAGAGATTTTACTCACATTTCACGTCAATAGAGATGAATTCAGATCTCTTCCCCCCCAGCAGGTTCTCAGCTCTACAGTAATACCGTCCAGAGTCAGAGGACTGGATGGAGCTGAAGACAAGCTGAGGTTCTTCACTGAGAGGAGGAGGGTCTGGACTTCCATCCTCCTTGTACCAGGTGTAGTTAGCTGCTGGGTTAGCATCACTGCTACAGGTCAGAGTCACTGAACTGCCCTCCACTATCTCAGCAGAGGGACTCACTGACACAGAGGGAAGCTTTGGAGCATCTGGAGGAGAAAACAATAACAGGTAAGAGTTAACAAAAATACTCCCCCAAGCCACACACAAAACTGAGTAACTGAGTAAACATAAATATCATCAATATATGGTGAAGAAACACCAGAGGTAGGATTTGAAATAAATAAAGCTAAACAAACGAGAATAAAGAGGTGTATTAAAATAAATAACTAGAAAGACAAATACAGCTCAATTAGAAGCCGGACTAAAAAGATTGGTCTTGGGTTTGCTTTTAAAAATTACCAACATTCTCTGCGGCCCTCAAGTCCTCAGGAAGGCTGTTCCAGAGACGTGGGCCATAGTAACAAAAAGCATTCCTCACCATGGGCTTTTGTTCTGACTTTAGGAATAATTAAAAGGCCAAGACCAGAAGATCAGAAGGTTCTAGATGGTTCATAGGATATAAAGCAAGTATGATAGATAGGACCAAGATCAAGAGCTTCATAAATCAATAGAGACCTTAAAGTCAGTTCAAAAGCAAACAGGTGGTGAATGAAGAGACATTCAGGTTCGTTGTAATGTCTGCTCTCTCTCAGCTGAGTTGTGCAATAATTATAACCGAGTTATATTCTTGTTATGGAGGCCCAGAAAGTAGAAAACTGCAATAGTCAATCCGGCAGGTAATAAAGGCATTAATGCAGGGTACACTAAGGTGGACCGCGGTCCGGATCCAGACCCTGGACCTGAAACCGAAATATTATATTTTTAAAATAGTCTGACTAAAATTAGTATTCTAAGCAAAACATTGTCCAACACGTGGAAAAATAAATAATACTTACAACGTATTTAGAAAAAAATATATATAAATTATTGTCTTTTGACCAACTCCTCAAACGAATCCAAAGATCTAGTGGCGTTTTACCCTCACTCATGAACCAGAGCTCGAGATACTTGAACTGCAGACTGCAGCTGAAGAAAAACATGTTTGATCAGCAAAGCAGGCCTAAAAATACTGAGCGGTTTTACTCACATTTCACATTAATAGAGACGTATTCAGACGCCTTCCCCAGCTGGTTCTCAGCTATACAGTGATACTCTCCAGAGTCAGAGGACTGGATGGAGCTGAAGACAAGCTGAGGTTCTTCACTGAGAGGAGGAAGGTGTGGATTTCCTTTCTTGTACCAGATGTAGTTAGCTGCTGGGTTAGCATCACTGCTACAGGTCAGAGTCACTGAAGTGCCTTCTGTGATTTCTCCAGCGGGAGTCACAGACACAGCAAGAACCTGTGGAGCATCTGGAGGAGATGTTATGAAAATAAATTAACTTTATAAAGAATATGTGATATAATGGTGTGTGTGTAACAAGCAATGTACTACTATTAGGGTGTTCCAGATGTTTCAAGCCTACATATATTAGCTTCAAAACTATTCTTTGGCTATTCATTTTATTGTTTCACTCACATTTCATATTAATATTGATGTATTTAGAGCTCTTCGTCCCCAGCTGGTTCTCAGCTCTACAGTAATACTGTCCAGAGTCAGAGGACTGGATGGAGCTGAAGACAAGATGAGGTTCTTTACTGAGAGGAGGAGGGTATCGATTTCCTTTCTTGTACCAGATGTAGGTAGCTGCTGGGTTAGCATCACTGCTACAGGTCAGAGTCACTGAACTGTCCTTCACTATCTCAGCAGAGGAACTCACTGACACAAGCTTTGGAGCATCTGGAGGACAATATGTATAAAGACATAATTAATTACATTTAAAAAAAATCACTTTATGGAAAATAATTAATATCATGAATACAATGGGGCATCTGGTGGAGAAAAAAATGACTGTTTTAAATAAAAAATTGGGGAAGTGAATATTAAAAGGCCTTAACACAACAGGGGAGTGATGAATTAACTACTGTATGTCTCGGGCTTTTATTGTGAAAGGTGAGAACAGAAGGACTGGATCTAGAATATGCTGCCTTTGTCACGGTTGAAAGTAGCAATAAAGTTTGCCATCTTGGTTCGGACTACAGAGCCTCAGAATGGTTGTTTTATTATCCTAATAAACATGTGCGCACTAAACCCCATCGGCACAACGTGATTGGTTGATGCCTTATTCGTGGTGCAAAGGCTCGGAAAAATCTACCTCTTTAAAAAAAAAAAAGATAATAAAAATGCACAATATTAAAAGGGAAAGTACTCGTGAAAGAAATGTTGGAGTCAATATTTTTCTTCTTTAACTCACACACTGGGGGAGAGCAGTAGTCCTCGTGTCCTTTAACAGCACAGGAATAGCTGTTCTTATTGTCAAAAGAGACTCTGTAAGTAGATGTTTCTTCAGGCATATTCTTTCCATTTTTGTACCAGACATATGAATGATCATCAGCTATATTACATCTGCTGTGACACCTCAGCTCTGCCCGGGCCTGTGATCTTCTCACCTGCACCCGGAGGTCTGGATACACCAAGGACACAGCAGAAATGTCATTTCAAACTAAACCATTAAATACAGGAATGCACACAGAAAATGGTAACAGGAGTGTTTCCTGGACGCTTAACTATTGGAACCAAATATTCCAGTGACAATGTTACCTGTGACGGACAAAAAGACTCCAGGTGAACCAGTAAAACCTCTGTCCGGTCGGTCTGTCATGAACATGAACCTGTACTCAGCTGAGTCGCTCTCTCTCAGGTCTTTGATTCTCAGAGTGCAGTCGTTCTCATGAAAAGGATACTCAACACGACCTGTGTAGTGGGAATCTGTTGTCAGATCCACAGGAGCATGACCGCTCCCTCTGACAATCCATGATCTCTTCTCAACTTTGTCACTTCCTGTCGATGGGTATGTGAAGGTGCAAGGGATGTTCACTGTTGATCCCTTTAAGGCACAGATCTCAGTAGAAGTGTAAGTCACTCCCCAGTCGTCCTGACCCTGAATCACTGCAACACAGAGAAATCAGGAACAACATTCATATTCACAACAGAGGAAAGACTCACATTTTATGAATAAAAGAATCTGTAAATCATGAGATTAAGTGTGAACGGCCATTTTTACTGCCATTTACACATCACTTTATATCATCTTGAATTTAGAAGAGACGTACGTTGGATTAATCACAACTTAGTGTTCTGCATGTCTTATTTAATACACACACGCATGTTTAAGACTTTAAATTAAACCAAACAGATGCATTTTGGCGGAGTGAACAGGTTATCTGAGTCTTTTCATTTCCTCTCATCGGTGAAACAATATATTTATTTAGGTTTAATCTTTAGTTAACCGGCTCTTGTATTTTTCCTCTTATCCGTTAAACATTAGATCCAAAAGGCCTCATGCAAGAACCGCTCGTAGGAACAGATGTGGTGGCTTGTAAAAGTGATTTCGGAGAACTTTACTCCTCATTTTTCGTACGTAAACCAGCAAAATGTGTCAGTTTCCGCTCGTTACATGCACACGGTCTTTTCAAAATTAAGGTTTAGGCAACAGAACTACTCGGTTAGATTTGGGTTAAAATAACCACAGAACTGCCGTAACTACGCAACAAATACTTTAACGCTGACTTCTCGTTTCACACGGTCTCCTGGCCCCATCCTCCCGCTCTGTGTGCGATTTTGAGGTCTTAACCCTTCCTCGTTCATGATTTGGCTCAAAGGTGTACTGCTGACAGAAATGTTGAATAATATCAGTGGCGGGCCGTCAGGGCCTGCAAAGCCTTCTCTGCTGGCCTGAACAGAATCACAAAGTTATAGCTATTTTATAATTTAATAATTTTTCTTAAATACACTACATGTATCATAATTTATAAAAATATTTTTCCCATTATCTTATTTTCTCATTGCACAGCTACTGTCTTCCTCAGTTGCTCTGCTTCCAGTGCAGCTTGTTTTAAGTAGAGCTTTTATCCAATCAGAGTTCACCTCTGTGTCTCTAGGTAGAAGAGAGGCCCGAGGCCTGCAGACTCACCAGTGCATCCATGTGCGGTTTAAGTGAATGGGGACGATATTGTGGATTGTCATAGTCTTCAACCAATCAGATCTTTAGTTTGACATGTTGGGCATATTCTTTGAGGTGACAGAGCCTGCTAGCTGGCCTACAGCTACGTCAGCATTAACGGGCAGCTCAGTTTTCAGGAGCAGCTCTGCAGTGAGGTGCAGCATGTGCTGTGATTGGTCAGTGGGCGAGCACGTGACTATTGGAAAACGAAACCTAAGCAGAGGCTTAGTCGGAGTAGTAAGAGTTCAAATTGAAAGATACAGAAGAAATTATGAATTATTTAGCATTTTGCTTGGTGTAGATTATTTATTTTTTTACCTAGCTTTGTTTTTTTAACACTCAATGGCTGAAGGAAGAGGAGTTGGGATTTAACCGTGGGATTAAAACCTTTGTCAACAAAGAAAGGAGGATGGAGTTTGTCTTTAAGTGAACAGCATTTAGTAAATAAACTGCATTTGTTTTTACATCTGCAGTAGCTTTAATATGCTTGTTTATATATTATTTGAACAACATGTTTTTATGAAGATGGATTTTTGTTTGGTTTAATATGTGATAGGAACTATTGTTACGTCCAATGTTGCTCTGGGGACACATTTAGCTGGTGCCAGTGTTGCCAACTTTCTCACTAAATCTGGCAACTTTCCAAACCCTCTTGGCGACTTTTTTAGTCAAAAGCTACTAGGAACAAATCTAGCGACTTTTTCTGGTGTTGTTAGAGATTTTTCTGGTGTTTTGACTCTGACGTGAAAGCACGTACGTTCTGCAGTTACTGTCGGGAACGAGCAGCGGGTGCTGCCTTTGCGCCGCCCCAAAGCACTCACAGGCGGCTACTCTCACAGCAGCCTCGAGCAGCAGTCCCAGCTGCAGTCAGAGCAGAGAGGAGACGCAGTCTCGGCGTATTCATATATCTGCACTCTGCAGATAGTGTATTTATAGGTGTTGAGCTTCATTTTTACACAAAACAAATAACCGTAGCTGTGGCGTCATAATGAGGACAGCAGTGAAGGCCCAGGTATAAAATGCACGCTCCGCCACTGAATAATAAACAGAAAGAATTTCTGCAAATGTATTCGGTGACCCTAACAAAATCTCCTGCTGTCTCGACCCAGTCTTTAGGAACGACTAACAGCATTTCCCAAAAATACTTTGCACTAAAAAGTCTCACTGCAATTTAATAAAACAAAGATAACTATTAAAAATGTAACTGTGGAAATGTTTCCTTTTTAAACTCATTGTTAATTATGTTGAAAACTTTTGTTCTGCATTGAACACAGATGTAGAGTGTTTGTTTGGTGATCAGCTGGACATTTTACTGCAGCTTTCAGGGACAGCATGGGGAGGGAGAAAAAAATATTGCTATAGTGATTGCCACGTTGCCAATTTCCTGTTTCGTTTCCTCTCCGTTTGCTGTGATCTGATTGGTGCCGAGATCTAAAGAAAACTTAATATGTAAGAGAGACACTCTGTTGCTACCGTTTGTTATATTTAGATAACTAAAGATAGTTTACTGCAACTGTACAGAGAAGTGAAACATCACAGTGACATCTGCAAGTAACGAAATGATTTAGCAGTTTGGTTCCTATTTTTTTTTAGCCCTTGGTAGATGTTTTCTTTTTGTTTAAAAAAAAGGATGAACATACAGTTAATTTAAGCAACATTAGCATTAATATGCAATGATACAAACCACTTCAATGTAAAAAGGATGCAGGGAGATGCTGCAGGTGCTGCTCAAGACTAAAGTCATCACAACAATAAAACCATCACGATGCAGAAAAATCATAAATGAAAAACATCAACTACAACAACGTGCAACACAGACACAGAAGGGACTATTTGTTTCCGTGTTTGCATCACATCACACATTAAAACTGGAGAAGTGATGATTTAAGAAATATTTCTACATTATTAGAAACAGATATTCAGTACCTGGCACGGAGAAGAGGAAGATAACAAATCCACCTGCTGCTGCTTTTAAAGTCATCGCTCCTTCTTCTTCTCTCCGTGACTTCACGGAAAATAAACATTTGCAGGTGAATAACGTCTGCAAGAAAATATCAATCATATCAAACAATTCTGCTTACAAAAGAGGGACAGGTCGCCTTCCTCTGTGCTCGGCGCAATAAGCAGAAGACCGTCTCCTTAGTTCACAGACTTGCTTCCTCTTAACATGATCAATATGCAGGAAGTCGGTAACCAATGGGAGGAAAAAACAAACCCGTTTAAAATTCAAAACGAGTGAGTTTTCTCACTGAAACTGGGTATGTAAATGATGCCCATATCTAAAAGTACATGTGCTGTAATATTGGGTAGACGTTTATGGATTTGCATGATGTTACAGTGGAGGAGACAGGTCAAAGCACCTGATGATATCGCCCATGGAAAAAAAATGGCCTATATAATGTGCCGCGAATCTGGCGAATATGCAAAATCTGCCTCATTTGCGCACCTTTCAAGCGTCGAGATTCTCCTCCCGGCATCACAGACGTCCTGACTTTGAATCTGAAATTGAGGAAAAAGATATTGTAGCCGTTGGTGTTCACCCAGAGCTGTAGGATACTATTGGTACAGAGAAGCTATGTCTATGAATGCGTAACCATGAACAATAACGACGCTGCCGTATTTACGCCGATATGCCGTGATTTTGAGCGTTGATCAGCTACAATGTTAGCAACGTCTAGCACCGATCGGACCGAGCTCCATTCAGAAAACAAGTGTTTTAAAAGTTGTTTGCTTGTCGACAGACCTAACAAAGCATGAATTCAGACTTTTTACAAATCGTCATGTAGTTATTTCGGCATCCTTTTTATCCGTTTATTGCAATTTAATCACAGCAAAGTTGTTTATTACAGCCGTAGGACAGACGACGTGTTGGACTCCAGCTGACTTATTCGGAGCACCTGCGATCTTTCATTAAATGCTTCCAGATTAACAATTAACCGCTTTTCTCTTACAACCAGATGTTTTTTTAAAATACGATACGCTGTTGGCATTTGCTGGTTGAAATGTACTGTTTGTGTTCATCTGTACCTGTGACAGTCAGAGTTGTACCAGGTAAAATAAGTTTCCATTCAAAGCTTCCCGTTTTGTATTTGAAGAAGTGATACTGAGCTGAACTCCTCTCCTTCAGGTCTCAGAGTGGAGCTTCCTCTCTCTGTCTCGAGGACCTGAACACTGGTTCCTCAGGTTGAGGAGAAATGTGGCCACTGTTGACTTTCTCCAAGACTGGACCAGGATTTTGGTGGCAATCATTACAACTGTTGAAATGTCAAAATAAAGTCTTTTGATCCCCCGCAGATGAACGTTGCATAATCCAGTCTTCGGCTCCTATTCTACATGCCATAGCTCGCAGAGAGTTATCTTTGAACCCGTGGAAAAAAAACAGAATTGGCTCCTTCCTGTTCATGACGTGAGCAATATGACAGAATGAAATTATGCTATTTAATGACATATTAAAGAATAAAAATATGCCAGAAGTGTAAAACAAGTTATAGTTAAGCAGGTGTATTGTTTGCCATGTTTAACCTTTATTTAAATAGGACTTGTAGTGTGGATGTTAGTGCTGCTGAAGAATCTGACAAAAAAATCATTAAGAGAGACAATTCATTTTTGTATTTAAAGTTTTCTAAAATGTAATGTTTAAATATGCAAATGAGGGATTATCTAATCCTAATTTTTCAATTAGGGATTAACACAAATACATGCAGTTAAACAAACAGCTGAATGTGTATTTTGGATGTTTTCTTTCTACTAGTCTGAAAGAAGACGTTACTGCAACAGGTGAAGGAGAAATACCGTACGCATCCGAAGGCGTTTGCATAAACATGTTGACAGCTGGAACAATTTACTAACTGAATATCTTTATTTAATCAAATATCAAGTTATTTAAACAATAAAAATCAGTACTATAACATAAATTCAACAAACTTTAGCCACAGGATAAAAGTACAAAACCACACTATTAAAAAACATTTAAAAGGTGCTGAATTCCTCCACATGAATCTCAATATGGCAACAAGGGTCCAACAGTTCACACAACAACAACAGTGCTGACAGAACTAACACTATTAACCTTGGAACGGTGTTCAGCTGCCGTTTGAGAGCAGTGCAGAGCCGATTAGTTAACCAGTGGGACGCACTCAAATGCACTAAAATTTACAAAAATCTTCTAAAATGTACACGCTGCCCGCCTGGCTCGATATCAACAAAAGCACAAAGAAGCTCCGATATCAACAACACAGTGAGAGTGACTTCATTCTCTGCTCAGGTTTACATTACTAGTTTGATGCTATATTAATGCTCTGAATGTCCAATTTTGCACCTTTAAGTTGAGAGGCGAGTATTTCAACAAAACACTAACTTGTGAAGCATCTTAAGTAATAATTAGGAAAATGAGCAAAAGAATATTGGCAATATTTGAAAACCGAAATTCAACTAAAAACAGGTAATTCAACTAAAAAGAACAGCAGAACAGAGAGTATTAAAGATCTATGTTTATAGAGAAATGTACTTGATAAGATACTTTTCTAGAACTGGCAGTAAGATATTACTCCTTGGTAACCTTTTAAGCTAATTCTGTATTAGAAGAGTATTTATATATTACAAGCTGACCACTCATTGGTTCACTGATACTAGTTCTCTGCTGGAAGTCATAACGATGCTTAATACAGTATGTCAAACCTAATATTCATCCATGTGTGTTTAATCTGCTTAAACACTGAAGTAACAGACCACAGATCCGTGATGTGTTCATACTCTCGGTTGTTTGCTGACTGTGCTGTACAGTGCAGATGAATCACCCACAGCTTCTTGACATCTTGATCTGTGAATGAAAAACAGTGAGCTCACAATATTAACTAAGAACAGGTTTAAACAGCAATAAAAGCAATGACCGTTCCCAACGTTGTGTAGCAAATTGAACAGACTCACTCGTTGGCAGCACTGGCACTCTTGAAGTTGACAGTTGAATACGCCACATCCTCCTCGAGTCTGTGGGGCCTGATGTTGGATTAGAGAAGATCTTCCTGGTTTCTAGAGAAGCTCACGCTGGCATAGCGAAGCTCTTCCTGCTGCTCCGCTGGTGCGCTCTGCACCAATAAACAAGAGTTTATTGAGAGCCATAATTCTCTCTGAGCCTGTTTCTGTCTCTGATTCATGTGACTTTCTCGTCTGAATTCCAGTTGCTCTGTGTGTATGTAGACCTATCTCAGCCCATCATTGGTCAACTTTCGTCAATGAACCGTCCTTCGACGCGTCAGAGCCTATAGAATTGAGGTGTGGTAACATGATATTGATTGACAGAATCGTTAGCCAGTCAGAATGAAAACCGCGCCGTCCCTCGCGAAGTGTAAAATCCGATTCGTCGAAAGTCAAATCCCCCAAATTAGTTGAGTAGAATTGTGTTTGGAGTGTGTAAAAATGGCTTCGATGATATTGTTGCCCAGACTGTTTTTTAATCTGGTATATAACATGTATACATGCATTATATTCGCTCTCGATTAGTGCATTTTTTCGACGGTATATGCTAACCACTCTGGTACCGAGAGCCCCCAAATTTGGGGGCATAGGGCTCAACCGGTAAGAGGGGCAATGTACACGCAGTGTAATTTATTAGAAATATGCTCAAAGTCAAAGTCTAGTTTATTGAAAAAAATTCAACCGTGGGTCATTTGAAAAACAGGCAGCATAGGTCAAAGGAAAACCAGGGTGTGACATGCACATATAGGTTCATCATTTTGGAAATGAACAGGATGAAAGTATCCAAATAGGGACATTAAGACTTGAAGAAGACATGATGACTATTCAAATGTGTTTTAAAGTGAACTCTTTGAGACACCTGAGCTCTTCTTCCTCACCTGAGCGTTGTTGTCTGGTCCGTCTCCAGACTGGCTGGTTTGTGTCGAGGACCTCTTTCTTCTGGATAGAACAGTAAATGAATCATCAAATTAAGTTAATCAACAACTGAGCGATTGTAAGATGCATTACTGAATATAATCACAGTAAAGCTGAACTGCTCACCTAATCAATAAGAAGGCAGCGAGGATTATGATAGCCAGGAAAATAGCAGTGATTGATCCAACAGCTACTGCTATCAATAAAACTGGAAACACTGATCAAACAGAACAATTACATATAGAATGGCAGGTTGTTTGTCAGACAGAAGCTTTCTAAATATAGCTCAACTTTTGTTTGCACTTTTTTCCCCATAATGTGAAAATGATCTGACCCAACAGGACAAAAACGTGTAACAGAATCTCTAGAACCTCAGGATCTGCTTTATGCAGATGATAAACTTCTTTATCTAATTGTGACTTCCAGGGCGAGTGTGAAGCAGTTGGGTTGAATGTCACATCATAGAAATAAAAAACACGAGTAGAACGGACATTCACATTCAAATCAGCGTAGCTGGATGGTCAGACCGGCGGCCATCATTGAGGTTTTAGAGTATCAACCTAACCCCCCCAAAAAATACTTAATGTTTCATCCGCACACTCTCGGTACAGCGCAAGAAAGCACATTGCTATCAACGGATGAGTTACAACTTTGCTTTGGTCATTTTCTGTAACCAGTGTAGCATTAAAGCATGGGGGAATTAGCAAGCAAGCTAGCCAACTAGCATGCAGCTGACTAGTTTTTGCAGTTTCTTTTTGTGTAAGGTAGGTGTGATTTAGTTTCACTAGGTCAATTGCCCTGTTAAGTGCTAGGGGAGTGGGCTTGCACTCCTGGCAGACAATGAGCAATCACTAGGTAGCTGTCCTTGACCACTGCTGGTGGTTGGAAGCATCAGCTTCCAAGCGTCGGGCAAACGAAGGCAACAGGGCGACTTTTTCACTTGCGGGTCAGTAATCTGTTTATATTGACTAACATGTGTTTGCATCCTATCTCTGTCCGGTGGTCACGTAGACATGGGGTCCCTCCAAGGTGCCGTGACCCCACTAACCTCATCTATCCTACTCTCTCAGCTCATGGCGAGCAAGTGGTGGCAAGTGGTAGTCTCGCACTTCCATGACAATGGCTCCACACGCATCCTGCTCGGCGACTTCAACAGCCAGACTGATAAGTTAGAACCTCTTCTTTCCTTCCTCTCCTCCTTTGACCTTTACCACTCCTCTTCTCCTACGACCCACAAGGCCGGCAACCAGCTGGATCTTATCTTCACTAGACACTCTTCTACTGCTAACCTCTCTGTCACTCCCCTCCATCTCTCTGACCACTATTTCATGTCCTACTCCCTCTCCCCCTTACTTCCTCCACTTACCCACATGGTTTCTACAAGGTAGTCATCTCCGCTCCCTCTCCCCCGCTGATCTTTCCTCTTCTGTTACCTCTGCCCTCCCTGACCCTGAATCCTTCTCTCTCCTATCCCGATACTGACACTTTTCTTTTCCTCTGCACCCTTTCCTCTTCTTTGGACAACCTCTGTCCCTTCACCTCCAGGCCTGCACGGCCAACTCCACCTGCCCCATGGCTGTCGGACTCGGTGCGTACTGATAGACGGAGCCTAAGAGAGAGGCTGAGCGTAACTGGAGAAAAGGCAAACTCCCAGAGGACCTTCTTAACTTCCCATCTCTTCTTTCCACCTCTCTATCTAGTGCTATGGCTGCTCTCTTTCGCTCTAAAATCCTATCCCCTGCTTCCAATCCTAAAAAACTCTTCGAAACTTTCTCTTCAATCCTCCAACCCCCACCTCCTTCCTCCCTCCCTAATGATTTTGCCAACTTTTTTGACAAGAAGGTAAACAATATCAGATCCTCCTCTTAGCCCCCCTCTCCCTGTCCACCTCCTCCCTCTCTACCCTCTCCATCTTACTCCCCTAGCGAGGTCCTCAACCTTGTTACATCTAACCACCCCACCACATGTTCCCTTGACCTGATCCCCCTCTTTTTCAGTCTATTGCAACTGAACTCCTTCCTTTCCATCGTTATGCCAATGACACCCAGTTGGTCTTGTCATTTCCCCCCCCGGTGACACTCAAGTGGAGGCACACATCGCTGCGTGCTTGGCTGACATCTCGAAGTGGATGGCGACACACTACCTGAAGCTCAACCTGGACAAAACCGAGCTACTGTTCCTCCCGGGGAAGGGTTGCCTGCACCGAGACCAGTCCATTACCATTGACGATACCGTGGTGATGCCAACTTGGACTGCGAGGAATCTGGGTGTGACCCTGGATGACCAACTGTCACTCAGCAAACATTGAATCGATTACACGCTCCTGCAGATTCCTGCTCAACAACATCAAGAGGATTCATCCAGGCTCTTGTCATCTCCCGTCTGGACTACTACAACTCACTACTTGCTGGAGCCACGACCATCAGACCTCTTGAGCTTGTCCAGAAAGCTGCAGCTCATCTGGTGTTCAATCGCCCCAAGTTCTCCCACAAAACTTCCCTTCTCCGTTCTCTACACTGGCTCCCTGTAAGAGCTCGCTTCCAGTTTAAGACTCTGGTGCTAGCCTACAGGGCAGTGAAAGGAACAGCTCCTTCCTATCTCCAGGCCATGGTCAAGCCCGACACCCCCGCCCGACCACTTCGCTCTGCTGCCTCGGGGCGACTGGTTGCCCCGATGCTCAGAGGTCCCTGCGGCCGATCGACCCGGTCAGAGCTGTTTTCTGTCCTGGCCCCACAATGGTGGAATGAACTCTCCACTGACGTCAGGACAGTAGAGTCGCTGCCCATCTTTTGGCGCAGGCTGAAAACGCACCTCTTCATGAAGTACTACCCTGAGACTTCCACTTTTTCTGCACTGTGCTTTTGCTCTGGTTTATGCTCTTAGATGCTTGTTTAAAAAAGGGAGATGCACTTATGACTTCTGGTGTCTTGTAGTTCTCTTAATGACTGTAATGTAAGAAGAACAAGTGGCATTTGAATAATGAACTGTGAATGGCTGTGTGTAGCAGCATTTTAGAATTAAAAGGTCGTCTGACAAATGGATGTGTGATGGTTTGAATCTTGATCCCAAAACAGCATAAAACCCTAAAACGTCCTGAAGCTGTTCAGTGAATTGCAGCAGACTGAATGTGAAGCAAGTAGAACGGAAGAAAGTAGTTATGATCAGTGAAATCTTCTCCTGCAAAGACTGGACACATTTAAGATGTTTGTTATCTTTTTCACTCACATTTCACATCAATAGAGATGAATTCAGATCTCTCCGTCCCCAGCTGGTTCTCAGCTCTACAGTAATACTGTCCAGAGTCAGAGGACTGGATGGAGCTGAAGACAAGCTGAGGTTTTCTACTGAGAGGAGGAAGGTCTGGACTTCCATTAATCTTGTACCAGGTGTAGTTAGCTGCTGGGTTAGCATCACTGCTACAGGTCAGAGTCACTGAACTGCCCTCCACTATCTCAGCAGAGGGACTCACTGACACAGAGAGAAGCTTTGGAGCATCTGGAGGAGAAATTAATAAACATACTTAAAGATTATAATATGTTATCATAGAACATTTACCATTTTATTAATATTTGTTTGTTTGTTTCAGACTATACCTATTATTTATCAGTCTGCTGCCACCATATGAAGTGTTGTTGAACCCCCACAGGCTGACACAGTGGAGTAAACTTACACACTGAAGGAGAACGCTGATCCTCATATCCGCTTACAGCACAGGAATAGCTGTCTGAAGAACCAAAGTCGACTGAATAAGAAGATCCTGTGTTGATGTAATGTCCATTCTTGTACCAGAAGTAGGAAGGACGATCAGGCAGAACACAACTGCTGAGACACTTCAGCACCGACCTGGTAGAATCATATCTGCTCACCTCCACCTGGAGACCTGGAAGTGAGAAGGAGGAACAGAAATGTAATTTTATTAAATTGTCAACATTCAAGACATTTATATTCTAGTTTTCTAGATGTTGAATATTTGGAGATGATTAACATGTGAATTAAAATGTTACCTGTGACGGACAAAGTGACTCCAGGTGAACCAGTATATTTCTCTGTTGGTTGGTTTGTTGTGAACTTGAACTTGTACTCAGCTGAGTCGCTCTCTCTCAGCTCTCTGATTGTCAGAGTGCACTTCTTCCCAGAACAGAAGTACTGCACACGACCTGAATAATCAGAGTCTGTTCTCAGATCCACAGGTTCACCATCTTTCTCTTTAGTAAACCAGAACGTGTTGCTGATATCACCGTGCCGTATTCTAGATGGGTATGTGTAGCTGCAGTGTATTTTTACTGATGGTCCTTTTACAGCACAGACCTCAGTAGAAGTGTAAGTCACTCCCCAGTCATCCTGACTCTGTATCACTGAAACAGAGAGCACATCAGGAACCACAGTCAGACTCAGAACATCATCAGAGGACACACTCTCATTAGGACTTTTGACTGTTTTCTAAAATGGATTATACTGTAGATCAAGTTTTAATGTTATTTCTGTTTGGATATATGGAGATATTTTACATGAGCATTTATATAATAAAGACTCAACGAGCTGCTGCAGAGTGAATGGAAACTGTAGAGAAATGCAGAACACTGAGGAGTGAGAGAGAATAGTGTGAAATGTAAACAGATCACTGACAGTCAGAAGTCGACACAAACACAAACTTCAGATGTGAATTAAATTTACAAAAATGTAATTTGTTTTTCTAAAACCTCAAAATCTGACTTTGCAGCATCAGTCAGTGAATCAGTTCTCTGTAACACAGATCAAAGCTACGATCATGGAGCATCACTGAAGGGGCCCAACGTGTCAGGGGCCCCTCTGGCCCTAACTTACAACATTTCACTCAAAGAGACACCAACCAGGAAGAGAATCAAAATGAGCACAAATACAATGAAAACTTCTACAAAAAGGTGAAAAAACATCCACAAAGAGACTCAAAATGAATAACAGACTCTAAATGTGGTCGAATGTGTCGACACGCTGAATGATTAGAGGAAGTTCCACAGAGAGATAATGTTAATGTACGTACAGTCATTACTTTCATCCACATAAACACAACTTTACTGTCTTTAATGGAGCACAACTCTTCAGTTTATAAAGGTTATGATGTTAAGGTACAAGTGTACAGAGATGCTGCTGGTGTTAAAAACAGCTCTGTGCTGGTCGTCCTGTAAAGACTTCAATCTAAAGAAAGAAAAGTGAACGTTGCTCCACATTTTATAACATCAGATGTGTTTATTAACTGAAAACACAGCTTCCTCTGTTGTCCTGAGGTGCACTAACGGCCTCACAATATAAATGTAGATGTACAGTACCTTGTACAGAGAGAAGGAAGACAACAAATCCACTGGCTGCTGCTGTTGAACTCATAGCTGCTCCTCTCTGTTAAACCAGCAGGTAGATCAGAAACACTTCATGTCAGTAAGTCACCACAAACATTTCTACTTTAAGAAGGAGGGTGTTGTCTTTGCAGTCAGCTTGTGTCTTCTGGGGTTGGTTCAACACTGCTGTTTAACACTGACCTGGCTTCCTTCTTCTTTACATTATTAATATGCATGAACAGACCAATGACTGTAAATCCACAAGTTGGCTGCACTAAGGCACAATGGTGCTCCAAGCTAAATGCTAATGTTAGCATGCTAACATGTGGGTTAGTATATATATATATATATATATATACACACACACACACACACACACACACACACACACACACACACTACCGTTCAAAAGTTTGGGGTCACCCAGACAATTTTCAGTTTCTTCACAATTTCTCGCATGGAATATCTTCATTTCTAAGAACAAGAATAGACGGCGAGTTTCACATGAAAGTTCTCTTTTTCTGGCCATGTTGAGAGTATAATCGAACCCACAAATGTGATGCTCCAGATACTCAACTAGCTCAAAGGAAGGCCAGTTTTATAGCTTCTCTCACCAGCATAACTGTTTTCAGCTGTGCTAACATATTTGCACAAGGGTTTTCTAATCATCAATTAGTCTTCTAAGGCGATTAGCAAACACAATGTACCATTAGAACACTGGAGTGATAGTTGGTGGAAATGGGCCTCTATACACCTATGTAGATATTTAATTAAAAACCAGACGTTTCCACCTCGAATAGTCATTAACCACATTAACAATGTATAGAGTGTATTTCTGATTAATTTAATGTTATCTTCATTGAAAGAAAGTGCTTTTCTTTGAGAAATAAGGACATTTCTAAGTGACCCCAAACTTTTGAACGGTAGTGTATATATATATGTATATCATGTTTTAATTGTTAATAGTTCATAACTTAGATGATTACACTTTGTGGCACCGCAGACAAATTTTAGAAATATTCAGCGTCCCTTCCTGGACTAAAGCTTTAAATCTCCTCATGTGTAATTCACAGAGGAGGGTTAGGTTTGTTTGTTTGTGCTTATGTTTTTTCTATTGTTCATGTGTTGGTTTTACATGCGCAGGTTTCTGACAATTTGGGCTGTTTTTGTATTGAATTTGGTTGGTTTTTAAGTTATTAGGCTGAAAAACTGTAAATCTGAGCTGACAACACTGACCTCAGTCATATCACAGTGTCCGCAGAAACTTCTCCTCCAGACGAACTCCGTTAAAAACACCGTTTACTCTCATTAGACTGATTGTTAAGGTCGCCATGGTTTGGATGTTGGTCTGCTACGTGTTTGAAGCGTCACTTGTCGCCATAGAAACAGCCCGTGGTCCAGAAGAAGCACTCGTCACCGTCTGGACCTGCGTGGACAGAACCACACATAGTCATCTGGAGGCATGCAAACGAAATATTCAGTCGCGAGCCTCCCCCGCGGGTCCGAGCTCAAGGCGCTGGTCCGGCGTCTCCGCGTGCAGCAGGGACCGATCATGAACAGTCTGGAGAGCGGCCATCGGTACTCCTCCATCCCCGGTACCACGAACCTCCTCAGCACAACAACCCGCCGCCTGTGCGTCTCCACCGTCCACAGCCGGTTTACCGACCCTCCGGTACCGAGCGCCAAATATACAGATAGCTTGGTTGGTGTTCTCTCTCTCACACACACTCACACACTCACACACTCACACACACACACACTCACACACTCACACACTCACACACACACACACACACACACACACACACACACACACACACACACACACACACACACACACACACACACACACACACACACACACACACACACACAGCCCCTCCCACCCACAGGTGCAGTGTCACGTGCCTTCATCATCTCAGGTGCAACACTCACCTGTACCTCCCTCTCACCTGCGCACAGCTCCTCTCACCACGGAAGTAACGGATATCTAAGAATGTTTGATGTTGAGCTGCATTGATGCTTAAAACGTCTCAATGAGTACTTCAGGGAGCCAACAAATAATTATGCACAATTATACAAATATATAATTTATTTCATTTTGTATTTCATACATTTTATATTTCATCCCAATATTTGGAACTTCTGCAGTATTTCATAATTATTACAATTCCTTCTTTCCTAATAATGTGAAATAAACAGACTTTTGACAAATATTGACTTTATTTTAAGTGTATTCTATCCTCTCAATACACATGCATGATGTATTGTAGCATGCTGATATATTGTTGTGAGTTAAAGGCTCAGTTCACCCAAATTACAATAAAGAAATGAAAAACCCTTTTTTATTATTTATCCTCCGTGTAATTTGGGGCAAGCAACCCAAACAGAAACACTGACCACACGAACAAGTATTTAATAAACTACACGTTATTTTTGTGTTTTTAAATGAATGAAAACCCCGTTAATAAATAACAGATCCATGTTGTGTTCATTTGTGGACTGTGCTGTACAGAGCAGATGAATCCCACTCGTCTTCTTGACGTCTTGTTCTGTGAACGGAGAATTAAAACATTAAAAGTTTCTAACCCAATGTGTATTTAAATAAAATCACATAGAGATTAAAATGCGCAGCTCACCGTGGGCAGCTACTGGCATAGTCCGTTTTGATATCAGTGTATTCGACCTCCTCCTCCTCGTCCTCTTCCTCGGTTTGTCTGTGGGGCTGAGCGGGCCCGATGTTAGAGTAGAGGGCCTCTTCCTGGTTCTGGGTGAAGCGGATGCTGGAGTAGTGGAGGTGTTCTTCTGGTTGTCTCGGTGCTGGAGCAGACGCGACGTCATACACTAGATCCATGTTTAGCTGACGGGACAAACACAACTCGAGCATAACTACGTTTGTTATTATTCTTTTGCACAAAATGACCTCACGGTAAAATACCTGATGGACTTGAGGAGACATGTTCTTCAATTATAAGTTTGTTTTTAGTGTCGCTTGGCACAAAATAACGCAAAACGAAAGCAAGGTTTCATCAGACAGCAACCTCCGGATCTGAACAGTGAAGCCAATGCTTCATGTTTTAAAGCTGCATTCTCTCTAATGTCCACCAGGGGGCGACTCCTCTGGTTGTATAGAAGTCTATGAGAAAATGACTCTACTTCTCTCTTGATTTATTACCTCAGTAAACATTGTAAACATGAGTTTATGGTCTCAATCTCTAGTTTCAAGTCTTCTTCAATACAGCATGATGTTCATTTAGTAAATGATGGTCCATTTAGAGTCAAACAGACCATAAAGCTTTAGGGCGGGGCTACACAGTGATTGACATGTCTCTACCTGTACCAGAGACGTATACGGCGTCTCTACATCACTTCTCCAAAGTCCAAATATGGACACTTTCATTCACTGGTTGCAAATAAACAAGATGGCGACAACCACTGTGACTACTTCACGAAATCACACCCTGCACTGAGCGGGTGGAAGGTGAAGAAATTAGGCAAAACAAAGCATTTTTCAGATGCTTTCTTTTCGCCCTCACACATACTTGAACTCTTCTTTTCTCACCTGTGCTCTGTTGGCCGGTCTCTCTCCACCATTAGACTGCTGTGTGAAGGACTTCTTTCTCCTGGAAGGGAGGACAAGCAAGCCACTGAACGGATGAACTGCTATAGATTTAGATGCGTTAATGAACACAACCATAGTGCCACAGAATTGCTCACCTAATCCACAGGAAGACGGCGAGCAGCATGATAGCCAGGAGAACAGCAGTGATTGTCCCTGCGACTGCTGATTTCCATGCTGCTGGAAGATCAAAAGGAAATACTGACGATTGATGAGGGGAATAAAGGACAAGCATGTGTGAGGGTCTTCTGCCAACACCAAGTAAAAACATAAAGATATTCATGTAGGTGAACGCACATTATTTACCTGCTACAACAGTCAGATATAAAGTGGAGTTACTGCGTCCTCTCATGTTCTGGGCTTCACAGGAATAACTCCCACTGTGTTCAGCTCTGAAGTCAGTGATGTTGAAGATCGGTCCTGATGCTTTTGGTGAGTCTTCATCCTCCTTGTACCAGGTGTAGTTAGCTGCTGGGTTAGCATCACTGCTACAGGTCAGAGTCACTGAACTGCCCTCCACTAACTCAGCAGAGGGACTCACTGACACAGAGGGAAGCTTTGGAGCATCTGGAGGAGAAAATACGTATAAACTCATTAAATAGAGTTTGGCAGGATATATAGTGGCAACATGTACGATGGAGCTGAGGTGACAACATCTTTTAACATCTTAAATCCTTTGTAGCTGATAAGAAGTTGACCACAATCACGTCTCTGTGTGAAGCACGTTACTGCAGGTTTCTACCCTTAAAGGGAAACTTCAACATGTTTCAGCTTGGCCCCTATTTCCTCCCATGTTTCAGTGTCTAAGTGACTGACACTTATAATAACAATCACAGCCCGTCAAGACAAAAACAAGCACTTTAACTGGACGTTAATGACGCTGTCTACAGCGCTCTCGTTCCATACGGGACCAATTTCAGAACTTGTTGTAGTTATTAGTAACTTAGGCCCAAAACACGACGGAATTAGGGTCCAGGTGGAAAAATAAGCAAATCACTCTTTGTGTGCTGCAGCTGGTAGGTTTGTTAGAGTGTTGCTTCCTTATGATGTCACGTAAACATGTCAGATCTTTTTTACATCTATCTTTAAATACACTGAATGTCGAAGGGGTTTGCTGATGTTTTGTACTCACACTGGACGTCTAAGACGAGGGACGTAGAGTTGATCCGTCTGTATTGATTCTCAGATTGGCAGTGGTAGTTTCCGCTGTCGTGAGAGCTGATGGAGGTGAAATTATAAACACCTTCTGGTCCTTGAAGCTTTATTTGGTTCTCCTTGTACCAGGTGTAGTTAGCTGCTGGGTTAGCATCACTGCTACAGGCCAGAGTCACTGAACTGCCCTCCACTATCTCAGCAGAGGGACTCACTGACACACAGGGAAGCTTTGGAGCATCTGGAGGAGACGTGTTAACAGAGATGTTTATGAATTAAGTTGTGTTGCAGCATCTGAAACTTCTGAGGAGCGGTGGTGGTTTGAATCAGTGCAGTGAATAATAAACCTAATAGTTGATACTAGCTCTTCAACATCTACTGGAGCAGTGCACGGCTGTGGATGTGTCCTTATGGATGCAACACGTTTAACAGATTGAAGCTGTTTTAAATGAGCTGTTTTCACTCACATTTCACATCAATAAAGACGTATTCAGACGTCCTCCCCAGCTGGTTCTCAGCTCTACAGTAATACTGTCCAGAGTCAGAGGACTGGATGGACCTGAGGACAAGCTGATGTTCTTTACTGAGCACTGATTGGTTCTCCTTGTACCAGGTGTAGTTAGCTGCTGGGTTAGCATCACTGCTACAGGTCAGAGTCACCGAACTGTTCTTCATGATATCACCAGAATGACTCATCAACACTACGGGAACCCTCGGAGCATCTGGAGGAGACAATGTGAACACACATTAATGCTCACCCACTTTCATCACATAAAAACATGCTTACATCAGCGTTTGCTTTATTTTGTCTCCACTTGTTTGAGTATTACCTCGGCCACGTGACAAGAAGCCAGCGTGAATGTTTGCATGTTGTTTTGTTTTCATTTGCACAAGAACAAACTCGTAAAATAAATTATTCTGTAGCGCTATCGGTGGTGAAAAGCTCCACACGGTACCTTTAATTTAATTTTAAAATGTTAGTGTTAAACACTTCTGAAAGGAGCAATGTGATTGGCTGAGAGGAAAATATTGGATTCCCATACACTTCTGATTCATGTTATGTTCTATCTCTCTCCAACCCTTTTTGCATCAGACCTTAACAACATGTGTGTGAGTTTATCTCGACGTAGCGTTGATAGATGATTCTGCAGTGATGAAGTGATGTGATGTTTAGTGAGGCTGTGGAAGCTGTGATGTAATGAGCATATGATGAGTTAAACATTGACTCTGACATATTCACATAAAAAAATCTCGTCTTTTTGCCGCTTGGTGGCAGCAGAAACAAACAGTAAACACAAGACTGATATCATCACCTCATAGCTGACAAACTGAGGCCTCTTTACACATCCAGCCGACACAAACCAAATAGTGTTCATTGTGAGTTGTGTTTGTGTCCACAGGATGTCCAACATTCGCTCTCCATTTAGCTCCGTTTGTAGTTCCACATAAACTGACACACCAGATGGTTCGTTACAGTCACTACAGTCACTTTCAACAAATACGTGGAAGGTGATTGGATGATTTGGCAGTAAAAACATCTTTTCCTTCACGAAAAAAGGATGAATTCAGTGCAGTTTTTTGAAGAGTCCCTCTCCAGTTCTGATATAACTGATGCATTTAGTAAATGATGGTCCATTTAGAGTCAAACAGACCATAAAGCAGGGTATGCTTTAGGGCGGGGCTTACTGTGATCGACAGGTCGCTGCAGCTACCAGAGACGTATACGGCGTCTCTACGTCACTCCTCCACAATGAAAATATAGTAACTTCTGTTCATTGGTTGCAAAAAAAACACATCGTGACCAAGATAGCGACGGTGAAATCAGTGAACTCGAGGCTTCATAACGGCAGACCATAAACCAACGGGTGATGTCACCATGACTACGTCCACTTCTTCCATACAGTCTGTGGTCCTGATGGACATATCCGTCTCCTTAGCAGCTAACACGCGTCACATCAAATACAAGAGGTTGTTTCTGAAAAAAACAACTATTGACTAAAGCAGCTTTAACGTTTCCACCTGAGGACGTTATGTCTGTGAGAGAGAGGAGTAAACTCACACACTGGAGTGGAGCGGTAGCTCTGGTAAGAACAGGAATAACTGTCGACGGGATCAACGTATCCTCCGTAAGAAGCAGATGTTTCATCCTGAATCCTTTTCGTTGCATTCTGGTACCAAGCGAAGGACGAACGGCCAGAAAGGAGACAGCTGCTGTGACAAATCAGCTTTGGACCAGTAGTAGACCAGATCACCTGCACCTGTAGATCTGGATCTGTGAACAAGGAACAGCAAATGTGATATGAAATGACACCATGCACAATCTAACACTTCCTTATGTACATTTGAATCTTGAAAATATGAGAGACGCTGAGGGTGGAGGGAGGAGGGGTCAGATTAGAGGGCGGTGACGTGTTTTTATTTCATGACGTAGATTAGTCTCAGACGGTCGACTCTGTCTCAGAACTGGCCTTCAAAGATTTGGGCTGATTTTAAACAATAGAAGGTGTCTTTAATAAATATCAACCAGCGTTGATGTGTTTTCATGACAGAACAGTCATATTATTTAGTTTAAATCTTAAACATTTAAGCGTGCAGTTATCTTCACTTTAACTTGGGGAATCACGTTACAGGACGGCCATGTTGTCAGAGCGTTTTATTCATTGATTGCTGTCGGGATGTAGTGATTATTTCAACAAATATAACGAAAATATGACCTACCTTTAATCAGAAAGCACACAATCATCTTGATGAATACTGATAATCCTGCTACATTAACTGCACTATCAGTTTGTGTTCATCTGTACCTGTGACGGTCAGAGTTGTAGCAGGTAAACTGCTCCTCCATTCAAAGCTTCCTGCGTTGAATTTGAAGTGGTACTCGGCTGAATCGTTCTCTCTCAGGTCGGTGATTCTCAGAGTGGAGCGTCTTCCCTCTGTTTCAAAGACCTGAACACGACCTGCATACCGGGAGTCTTTACGAAGGTCCTCCGGTTGAGTCTGATACCTCGAACGCTGACTACGCTCAGGGTTGAACCAGAATCTAGATGTGATATATTCATAACCGTTATATGTGCATGAAATGTTCACTGACGAGCCTTTGAAGGCACAGATGCGTCTGTCAGCGTACGTGACTTTGTTGCAGCTCTGACCACTAACACCTGAAAAAATGAAACAATTTGATTATTATTATAAAAACCTCTTTACTGCAGTATTTGCATCGCTGTGCATGATGAAATGTAAACACACATGAAAAGCTTGTAGCTACACAGCGTCATGTGAGTGGAAGTTCGTGGAGGAAACTCACACACTGACGGAGACGGGAACGCCTCATATCCTCTCGCAGCGCAGGAATAGCTGTCTTCAGGATAAAAGTATTGATTAAAAGATTCCCTTTCTCTGTTGATTTTCACTCCGTTCTCGTACCAGTTGTAGGAAGTTGAATATTTTAGACGACAGCTGCTGTGACACTTCAGATCAGCCCTTGTACACTTTGCAACATTACATGATTGTAATCGGCTGATCTGAACCTGGAAACCTGGATTTGTAAAGAAACAAAAAAACATGAACTACTTCTCCGTCATCAGAGACACCAGCAGTGTTTCCTAAATGTTGATTATTTGGAGCTGACCTACACAAATAAAAAGTGTTACCTGTGACGGACAGAGTGACTCCAGGTTCACCGATGTATCTCCAGTCCGGTTGGTTTGTTATGAACCTGAACTTGTACACAGTCGAGTCGCTCTCTCTCAGGTCGCTGATCCTCAGAGTGCAGTCGTTGTTGTGATAACTGTACTGCACTCGACCTGCGTACTCCGGGTCTGTTCTCAGATCCACCGGTTCTTCATCCTGCGTTTTAGTGAACCAGAATGCTCTCTCGACTCTTGTGTCACCGTCATTTATTTTGAATGGGTGTGAGTAGCTGCAAGCGATGTTCACTGTTGATCCTTTTAAAGCACAGATCTGAGTCAAAGTGTAAGCCACTCCCCAGACATTCTGACCCTGAATCACTGTAAGAGAAACCACAATCAGACTCATGACATCAGAGGACAGAGCTGAATGTGTGGAGGTGCAGAGTCACATCGGCTGTCACCTCATGATACACCTTCAAAAGTTTGAGATCAGTTTGACTTTAGACCGGAACAATAGATTGCTGCAACGATGATGGATTTTTTTAAGCCAACCAGGCGGCAACCAGGCGCCGATGCTTCATGTGTTAAACCTGCATTCTCTCTAGTGTCCAGCAGGGGGCGACTCCTCTGGTTGTATAGAAGTCTATGAGAAAATGAGTCTACTTCTCTCTTGATTTATTACCTCAGTAAACATTGTAAACATGAGTTTATGGTCTCAATCTCTAGTTTCAAGTCTTCTTCAATACAGCATGATGTTCATTTAGTAAATGATGGTCCATTTAGAGTCACACAGACCATAAAGCAGAGTATGCTTTAGGGGCGGGGCTACACAGTGATTGACAGGTTGCTACCACGGTGCTGTCTGGTCTATTTTATTCAATAAATCTGTTATGACTTACTTGACAGTGTGATGATGTTAAGTAGCCTCAGTTAGCCACTTAGCATTTGACTTTTTTTGAGACACATGAACTATAAAAACTATAAATAAACCAAAAAAAATATTCAATCAATTGAATATTTTTTATCTTTGGGATTTTTGATGGTGTATGTTGATATTGTCATGTTGTTCATTGATAAGTCTGTATTTGATCATGTTATATATGTGATACATATATATATATTTATATATTTACATTCGTGAGAGTAATAGAGAGAAGACACATCACAGGGAAGTAAAGAGTTTAACATCACACATGTTTGAAGGCGCAGCGATGAAAACAGGAACAGATCAAAACTTGAAAGCACTTCTTCTCAGAGGAGAAGAGGATACTGAATATTAATTATTAGCAGAGTGAAAAAAAGTGATCTGCTTGCTTGGTTGGCTTCCTGTTTGTGGTCAAGTGAGGCGTGTGACAGCACAGAAAAAAAGAAGAAGATGGAAGTGAAACTCTTTACCAGCAGTATGTTGGTAATAAAAAGTCTTATTAGTATTAGTATTACATTAGTATACATTATACAGTATACATTTCTTTCTACGGATGGAGATTTACTTTCAGTCCAACCAGCTGAGCAGAATGGAGACTCGTGGTTTTATTCCACTGACCAAAATAAATAAGAACATGTGTGTGCATTCTTTAATGAAGCAATATGGGCAAATAATAGAAGACAAAACAGACAGAAGCACAATAATGAAAAAAGAGACTGCTGGTCTTTAAGTAGTAATCGTTAGTTTTTAGGACTAATCTTTGTAATCTTTCTGTTCAGCTCCAGAGCAGTTTTCTCTCTGAACCGGTTTCTTGAGAGAAGTTCAGCAGCAGCACCATAAAACTCAACTGGGTCGTGTCTGTCCCTTAACTTTCTTTAAGGAAACTTGATTATTTTGCTCAATCCATCTCAAACAGGCAGCCATCATGAAAGTTAAACCTCCTCCAGCGTCAGTGTAAAGTTAATACTCGATCACATTTTGAATGAGAGTTTAAAGTTGAACTAAACCGGTGTTTGAATTTAATCTTTCTTCATTTTAAGCTAGTTTTGATGCATTATTTAAAGTCAATCGAGGTTTTAAGTGAATCCTTGTTGGTTCAACCCAGGCCTGCAATACTAATATAGATGTAATAAATATAAATGCAGACAGTACCTGATGCAGACAGAAGGAAGATGACAAACCCACTCACGGCTGCTGTTAATCTCATAGCTGCTCCGCTTATCTCTCTTTGTGAAAACATGTCCTGAGCATCATCAGTTATTGAAAGGAGGGATGTGGTCTTGAAAGAAAACTTTTGAAAAAAAAAGTCTTGCTTCCTCTTTAGATAATTACCATGCATGAGCAGCTGGTTGTCTGTAAATCCCCGAGTTAGAAATGAAGAAATGTTTTGCTCAGAGAATCCAACTCCACTTTCACTAAACTACGTAATTATGAAGTGATAACCGATGTCACTGACGTAGGTCTGTCATGATGAAACTACAACCAAGAAGAACTACAAAACTCTACCATCCCCCAGCATGCAGGCAGTATAAACAGCTCCTTCTGTGACAGGCTTCTTCTCTTGTGTGTGAAGGAGAGAAACCGGAACTCCTTCCTTCCTGCTGCTGTCACACTTAACAATCACTCGTGTGCAACATCAATGAAACTGTTCAATATCAATATTTCCTTTGTGTATTAATGTAGATTCAAACGTTTGGTTATATTTTGCTTTTTAACAGTTTAATCATTTTATTATAGACCTAGCTTGCTTTATGGTCTGTTTGACTCTAAATGGACCATAATTTACTAAATGAACATCATGCTGTATTGAAGATGACTTGAAACTAGAGATTGAGACCATAAACTCATGTTTACAATGTTTACTGAGGTAATAAATCAAGAGAGAAGTAGAGTCATTTTCTCATAGACTTCTATACAACCAGAGGAGTCGCCCCCTGGTGGACACTAGAAGGAATGCACCTTTAAGACACTTCAGCATTGGCTTCACTTTCCAGAAGTGCCAAAAACTGCAGTCCCTCAAATGGCCACTTGAGGCTGGCTCCAAAAAAGACTTAATCTCCATAGACCTCTATGTTAAAATGACCAACTTTACACCAAGAATAAACATGTTTACAGCATCGTACTAAATGCATTAAAAAACATATGTTTTTGTTAATGATGTACAATTTGTTTTCATTAAATTAAATACATTTATTTAATAATGCAATAGCCTCAGAAAGGTTAAACAACAACATCCTGAAGCTAGTGTTTTAAAATTAAAGAATACATTTATTAATCAAAGCACTCACTTAAGAAACGTAGCACTTGCACAGCGCTAAATATTTTTTTTACTTAGAAACAGCTTTTTGTAGCTTGCAGCTCTCTTTATTTGCAACCTTTGCTATTTATTCTTGTATAGATACATGAAGCTTAAACAGTTTAAACAATATTCTTTGGCTTGTTTAAATTACAAGATTTGAGAAAAAACAAATACAATTCAGGTTTTCCCCTTTAATTAACGCAGGTGATTCACAAACTACTTAGCAGTTTATAAAGTAATTAAAATGAACTTCACCTTTACAAGCTGCAACAATGAAGTGGTGAACACATTAATGCATCAATAATTATAATACAACATATTATTTAGAAATGAACCTTGCCTCAGTAGATGTTGATGTTAATCCTTTTGTACTTTTAAGTCATTTTTTGAATGCAGGACCTTTACTTGTAACAGTATTACTATGTTTAGGGAAGTAAAAGATGTAAATACTTCCTTGACCTGCAAGGTGAGAGTCACATGACTGAGGCTTCAGTATAGGCTAGTTTGGGGGTTTTCTCGTGGTGTCTGATAACAGCTTTGCTGTCACTAAACATCGACGTTCAGAGTAGATGGTTTAACACTTTTTTGAGATGTCAAACTTAAACATTTGTTATGTTCAGGAGAGCGAAGGTCTCTTATAAGGGAGCTGGTTCCACGTAATTAAACTTTTACCACCTTGCATAAACATGTTGACACCTGGATCAATTTATTAACTGAAAATCTTTATTTAATCAAATATCAAGTTATTTAAACAATAAAATGCAGTACTATCACTTCAATTTAACAAATTTTAGCCACAGGATAAAAGTACAAAACCACACTATAAAAAAAAGCATTTAAAGGTGCTGATCCGATAACAACACAGAGGGAGAGTGACTTCATTCTCTGCTCAGGTTGACATTACTCCACTATATCTTCACATTGACAATAGTTTGATGCTATATTAATGCTCTGAATGTCCAATTTTGCACCTTTAAGTTGAGAGATGAGTATTTAAACAAAACACTTACTTGTGAAGCATCTTAAGTAAAAAATTAAGAAAATGAGCAAAAGAATATTGGCAATATTTGAAAACCGAAACAGGTAATTCAACTAAAAAGAACAGCAGAGCAGAGAGTATTAAAGATCTATGTTGATAGAGAAAAGTATTTGATAAGATACTTTTCTAGAGCTGGCAGTAAGATATTACTCCTTGGTAACATTTTAAGCTAATTCTGTATTAGAAGAGTATTTATATATTACAAGCTGACCACTCATTGGTTCACTGATGCTAGTTCTCTGCTGGAAGTCATAACGATGGTTAATACAGAATGTCAAACCTAATATTCATCCACGTGTGTTTAAACTGCTTAAACACTGAAGTAACAGACCACAGATCCGTGATGTGTTCATACTCTCGGTTGTTTGCTGACTGTGCTGTACAGTGCAGATAAATCACCCACAGCTTCTTGACATCTTGATCTGTGAATGAAAAACAGTGAGCTCACAATATTAACTAAGAACAGGTTTAAACAGCAATAAAAGCAATGACCGTTCCCAACGTTGTGTAGCAAAGACAGATTGAACAGACTCACTCGTTGGCAGCACTGGCACTCTTAAAGATGACAGTTGAACTCCACATCCTCCTCTTCCTCCTCTTCCTCCTCGCATCTGTGAGGCCGAGCTGGCCCGATGTTGGAGTAGAGAAGATCTTCCTGGTTTGTAGAGAAGCTCACGCTGGCATAGCGAAGCTCTTCCTGCTGCTCCGCTGGTGCGCTCTGCACCAATAAACAAGAGTACTTAAAGGTGTGGGGGGGCTTATTCTGCAATTATTCCATCAACAGTCATTCAAACTTCTCATGTTGTTGCATCAAACCTCAGATTCAAAGTCAAAAAGTGAACCACAGGTCTTGACTTCTCTTTTAGTCGTTGTAATACCTCCTGGTCACCAGCAGAGGTTCATGACGTTTCCCTTCATCTACAATCTGTTAACATGTATCTGTGGATGGAGACGTGTAAATCCTCCAACAATGAAAGGGCCAAAGCCACATCACCTACAGTGTTGATGACAGTGTCTCTGTCTCAGCACCTTATAGTTTAAGACAGAGAAAGGCTGGATAAAGCCGGGGTGGACAAACGTCTTTGATTGTGGGTCGTATACAGAAAACCAGAAGGAGTCACAAGCCAAACAATAGTAAATGTGTAGTTTTTAACCACACTGCAAGAAAATCTGTGATTCTAGACCAGACAACAACATTTGCTGTCTTCCATCTTTTCGGTTCTGCCATGTTTAAACTGAAGTAAATGTTTTTACAGTAATGAATGTAGAGCAGCTGTTCAAAATGGCAGCGACATCTAGTGTTTAAACTAAGAGGGGCAATGTACACACAGTGTAATTTATTAGAAAAATGCTCAAACCAAAGTCTAGTTTACTTCTAAAAAATCAATAAAACCAGGGTGTGACATGCCCATATAGGTTCATCATTTTGGAAATGAACGGGATGAAAGCATCCAAATAGGGACATTAAGACTTGAAGAAGACATGATGACTATTCAAATGTGTTTTAAAGTGAACTCTTTGAGACACCTGAGCTCTTCTTCCTCACCTGAGCGTTGTTGTCTGGTCCGTCTCCAGACTGGCTGGTTTGTGTCGAGGACCTCTTTCTTCTGAAGAGAACAACAAATGAAGCATCAAATTAAGTTAATCAACAACTGAGCGATTGTAAGATGCATTACTGAATATAATCACAGTAAAGCTGAACTGCTCACCTAATCAATAAGAAGGCAGCGAGGATTATGATAGCCAGGAAAATAGCAGTGATTGATCCAACAGCTACTGTTGTCAATAAACCTGAAGACACTGATCAAGCAGAACAATTAGAAATTGATAAATACAAATAAAATGATGTTCAGACAGAAGCATTTTAAATAAAGACGTGTATAACCTCAACTTTTGCTTTTTTTGCCCCATAATATAAAAATGGAACTATTATATATGGAGGATGAATTAAGGAGTTACCAACAGGACAAAAACAAGACGTTTACCAAAGTGTAACAGAATCTCTAGAACCTCAGGATCTGCTTTATGCAGATGATAAACTTCTTTATCTAATTGTGTGAAGCAGGTGGGTTGAACGTCACATCATAGAAATAAAACACGAGTAGAACGGACGTTCACAATCAAAACAGCGTAGCTGGATAGTCAGACCGGCGGCCATTTTTATGTGCACCGTTGCCTTTACAACTGTTGTTGCGGACTAACATCTTACAAACCAAACAGACTCACAGGACTCACTAAGGACTTAGAGTATCAACCTAACCCCCCAAGAAATACTATAACACTGAATGCTTCATCCGCACACTCTTGGTACAGCGTAAGAAAGCACAATGCTATCAACGGACGAGTTACAACTTTGCTTTGGTCATTTTCTGGTGGAATTAGCAAGCAAGCTAGCTAACTAGCATACAGCTGACTAGTTAGCTAACTTGCTAATTCTACCATGCTTTAATGCTACACAGGTTACAGAAATGAGCTAAAGGAGGCGTTTGCTTAACTGGGTTGTTAAGATAATGTCTAAGAGAATACCCTTCATAGTATGATTTACCTGCAACAACAGTCAGATGTAAGGTGGAGTTACTGCGTCCTCTCATGTTCTGGGCTTCACAGTAATAACTCCCACTGTGTTCAGCTCTGAAGTCAGTGATGATGAAGATCTGTCCTGATGCTTTTGGTGAGTCTTCATCCTCCTTGTACCAGGTGTATTTAGCTGCTGGGTTAGCATCACTGCTACAGGTCAGAGTCACTGAACTGCCCTCCACTATCTCAGCAGAGGGACTCACTGACACAGAGAGAAGCTTTGGAGCATCTGGAGGAGATTTGTTAGCAGAGATTAAGATTGTGTTACTACAAAAACACAAGTTGTATTTGAAGAAATATACGGAAAAAAAATGGCTGTGTGTAGCAGCATTTCAGACTTTGAAGGTGTTCTGACAAATAGATGTGTGATATTTGAATCTGGGTCTCAAAACAGCATAAAATCCTAATATCTCCTGAAGCTGCTGGTATATCTTTTAAACCTGTTGCAGGAACCATTTAGTGCTCAGATCAGATATTCCTCCTGAAAGGTAAAACAGGTTTTGACCACACAGGCTGAGGCAGCTTGTTGCTGCAGTAGTCTACTCCCTTGTGGTTCTGGAAGTTATTGTTGGTGTGTAATGGAAACATAAAAAGACACGAAATGAATACAAAGAAACATAAAACGACAACAAAGACACTAAACAACTATAGAGTCGGTGTGTCTTGCTCCTGTTCAGGAGAAGTGTTGGTCCTACTGCATGTCTGAGGTCAGGGGCCTCTTGTCTCATAATCAGACTATGAGTGGTTAATATTCTAATGTTTTGTACTCACACTGAACATCTACAACTAGAGATGAAGAGTCAATCCATCCATGTTGATTCTTAGACTTGCAGTAGTAGATCCCTCTGTCCTCAGAGCTGATGGAGGTGAAACGATAGATACCTCCTTCTCCATGAGGACGTGTTTGGTTCTCCTTGTACCAGGTGTAGTTAGCTGCTGGGTTAGCATCACTGCTACAGGTCAGAGTCACTGAACTGTCCTCCACTATCTCAGCAGAGGGACTCACTGACACAGAGGGAAGCTTTGGAGCATCTGGAGGAGACGTGTTGACAGAGATTATTCCAGGTTAAGATTGTGTTTATACAGAAGAACAAGTGGTATTTGAGTAAAAACTGTGAATGTTTGTGTGTAGCGGCATTTTCGAATGTGAAGGTCGTCTGACAAATGGATGTGTGATGGTTTGAATCTTGATCCCAAAACAGCATAAAACCCTAATATGTCCTGAAGCTGCTCAGTGAATTACAGCAGACTGAATGTGAAGCAAGTAGAGCTGAAGAAAGTAGTTATGATCAGTGAAATCTTCTCCTGCAAAGACTGGACAGATTCAAGATGTTTGCTATCTTTTAATAAACTGTTTCACTCACATTTCACATCAATAGAGATGAATTCAGATCTCTTCCTCCCCAGCAGGTTCTCAGCTCTACAGTAATACTGTCCAGAGTCAGAGGACTGGATGGAGCTGAAGACAAGCTGAGGTTCTTCACTGAGAGGAGGAGGGTCTGGATCTACATCCTCCTTGTACCAGGTGTAGTTAGCTGCTGGGTTAGCATCACTGCTACAGGTCAGAGTCACTGAACTGCCCTCCACTATCTCAGCAGAGGGACTCACTGACACAGAGGGAAGCTTTGGAGCATCTGTAAATGAATATAGATTATTATAAGTTGATCAATAGCATCTATATTTAGACACCACAGGCTTCATAAAAGTTAACCTTTTTTTAAACCCACCAGTTTGTAGGTTTCTTGTTAAACATTTTAAGCATAAACTCAACTTCATGTTTAGTGCTCCTTTAATAAAGAGCAAACTATTTGACAGATTGATTGTGTCTGCTCCTTATTACCTGTATTTTACTCACATTTCACATTAACATTGATGTATTTAGACGTCCTCCCCAGCTGGTTCTCAGCTCTACAGTAATACTGTCCAGAGTGAGAGGACTGGATGGAGCTGAAGACAAGCTGAAGTTCTTCACTGAGAGGAGTTTGGTTCTTCTTGTACCAGGTGTAGTTAGCTGCTGGGTTAGCATCACTGCTACAGGTCAGAGTCACTGAACTGCCCTCCACTATCTCAGCAGAGGAACTCACTGACACAGAGGGAAGCTTTGGAGGATCTGGAGGAGAAATTAATAAACATACTTAAACATTATAATATGTTATCATAGAATATTTACCATTTTAATTAATATTTCAGTTTGTTTGTTTCAGACTATCCTATCATTGATCACAGCAGCTTTCCAGAGTGCTGATCCTGGAGCTGTCACAGGTGAGACTCCTGCTGGTGTAAAGTGACAATTAGAAGCCTTTAATCATTTGTAATGTTCAACAACTCCACACATTCTGCTCTTTAGATGCTGCTTGTGTCGTTAGCTGAGTGTGTCCTCTCACTTCTAGCTGTTGTAGGGACTTATTGATTGTTTCTTCACCAGCTGGCAGATCACTTCTAGTTATGTTCTGTAAATAATTCAGCTGAGTCAGCTAAACAGACTGTATGAAATCATATTATTTTATCCAGCCTCTGTTATTGTAGCAGCACTCATGTTTTCAGATGTATTACCACAAACATGATGAATGACTAACAGTTTACATTCTGTCTCAGTTAAACATGTTTAATTAACTCCAATAAAACACAAACTAAAGAAATCAAACAACAGTTTATCTGATTATTATTATTCTTATGTTTCTTCTATTAGTTCTAGTTTTTCTTTTTGTTTCTTTTAATAAAACCATTCATTCATAAATAAACAGCTGTGTCTACTGTGCAGGGGTGTGCACGGCCCGTCACGTCATTTTATGTGGCACACGAATCCGCCAGCAAAAAAAAAAAAAGGAAAAGTTAAAAAAAAAAAAAATTTAAAGTTAGACTTTATAATAAAAATATCCCCAAAGTCGAAGTTATGAGATAGAAAGTGATAATTATGAGATACTTAAACACAGTCATAGAAGCAGCTCTTTGGCTGGTTACTCTACATTTGACATATAAATGTATTGTGAGAACATTGAAGACGACTTTAAACGTGGCTTTACAACACATGAAATACTTCACGTGGGATTGTGCAAACGCACCAAAGATTTTAAGCTTTGAACAAAGTTATTGTAATAACTTGTGTTTGATATTTTCTTTAATAGTTTGATAGAGTAATGTGGGTTTCTTAACCCTGAATTAAAAGGATTTAAGTTATAATAACAGAAATGTGCTTAAATATATTTTTACATTTATATAACTGCATGTACACTATTTTTACACTTGAAAAAACAATAATCAAATGCAGAGACAGTTATTTACCAATATGTTAGGAGCAGTTACATTTACACAGTCTGACATTTACAACCGGCCCTTTGAGGGCGACTGTGATGCTGATGTGGCCCAGAGTGAAGATGAGTTTGACACCCCTGCTTCAGTGTGTTTACAGCTGTGATGATAATTGTATTGTTGTGTCAGTGTGTGTGTGACACTTCTACATGTAGACTGAGGGGCCGGGGATTGAACCACCGACCCTCTGATTAGTGGACCACAGCTCTACCTCCTGAGGAATGCTGTGCTTCATGTTTTTGGTTCCTCTAAAGTCACATACAGTGTCAGTCTGGTGCCGCCATATGAAGTGTTGTTGAACCTCCACAGGCTGACACAGTGGAGTAAACTTACACACTGAAGGAGAACGCTGATCCTCATATCCTCTGACAGCACAGGAATAGCTGTCTGAAGAACCAAAGTCGACTGAATAAGAAGAAGATCCTGTGTTGATGTAATGTCCATTCTTGTACCAGAAGTAGGAAGAACGATCAGGCAGAACACAACTGCTGAGACACTTCAGATCTGACCTGGTAGAACCTGATCTGCTCACCTCCACCTGGAGACCTGGAAGTGTGAAGAAGGAACAGAAATGTTATTTTATTAAATTGTCAACATTCAAGACATTTATATTCTAGTTTTCCAGATGTTGAACATTTGGAGATGATTCACGTGTGAATTAAAATGTTACCTGTGACGGACAAAGTGACTCCAGGTTTACCAGTATATTTCTCATCTGGTTGGTTTGTTGTGAACCTGAACTTGTATTCAGCTGAGTCGCTCTCTCTCAGGCCTGAGATTGTTAGAGTGCAGTCGTTCTCATCACATCTGTGCTGCACGCGACCTGAATACTCAGACTCTGTTGTCAGATCTACAGGTTCACGACCATTCAATTTAGTAAACCACAATGTGTTGTTGATATCACCGTGCTGTATTCTAGATGGGTATGTGTAGCTGCAGTGTATTTCTACTGTTGATCCTTTTACAGCACAGACCTCAGTAGAAGTGTAAGTCACTCCCCAGTCATCCTGACTCTGTATCACTGAAACACAGAGCACATCAGGAACCACAGTCACACTCAGAACATCATCAGAGGACACACTCTCATTAGTGGTGAAGGAAAGAAAGAGTCAACGATGCACACATGATCTCTGCAGTTGGAAGGAACAGCAATGTATTGAACCTGTCAACTTACAGATCAAAGCTACGATCATGTAGCATCACTGAAGGGGCCCAACGTGTCAGGGGCCCCTCTGGCCCTAACTTACAACATTTCACTCAAAGAGACACCAACCAGGAAGAGAATCAAAATGAGCACAAATACAATAAAAACTTCTACAAAAAGGTGAAAAAACATCCACAAAGAGACTCAAAATGAATAACAGACTCTAAATGTGGTCGAATGTGTCGACACGCTGAACGATTAGAGGAAGTTCCACAGAGAGATAATGTTAATGTACGTACAGTCATTACTTTCATCCACATAAACACAACTTTACTGTCTTTAATGGAGCACAATTCTTCCGTTTTATACCGCGACGACTCAGCTGTAACCACCGTATGAGAGCAGAGCGGCGACGTGAACAAAGCACAGAGAAGCTCTGATAACAACACAGAGGGACGGTGACTTCATTCTCTGCTCACATAAACATTCATCCTCTATATCTTTACATAGACAATAGTAGTTTGCTGCTTTATTAATGCTCTGAATGTTGTAGTGATGTCTCAGATCAGCCAAAATCCACTATTTGAGATAACAACACCAGGAGATAATAAGGTTCGATTATTGCTATTTGCCCGTCAATGTTTAGGTAAAATGACAGTGAGACGTTGTGAAAAACAGATCTGTGTTGATTGAAGTTTACAGGAAGACAAGTGAATGTCTGCAGGCTGTTGAAGGTCTTCAACAAACTGCATCTCATCACACATCAAATCTGGAAAATTGGAAAAAACTGAGACCTAAACCAGCCTCCTTCTGAAGTTCCTCAAGTTCACTGAACACGTGTGATAAAAGCACTAAAGTGTAAATGTACAGTACCTGACACGGAGAGAAAGAGGACGACGAGTCCACTCGTTGCTGCTGTTAAACCCATAGCTGCTCATCTCTCTTCTTCATCAAATACTGAGCACCTCCGTCAACTTAGAGAGGATGTGGTCTAGAACACAAGAACCTGGTGAGATGATTGTGGTTGGCACAGTTTTACAAAACAGAGGCAACATTCTTCAAACCTGGCACGGCTTTCATGTGCTTGGAAAACAAAACTTAACAATACTTTTGTGTGTATGTACCTGTACTATTCATATATATTTATATATATATATACACACCCTGTATATATATATATACATTATACACAAGTTTTTAATCTCTCCTCCTGTGTCTGTTGTGACCAGATTTTGGCAAATTACTTTTGAAATGTCACAATCAACAGATCTAGTTGCTGAACAAAACCTGTAAGAATCATAAACATTTGTAAAAAGTTTATTTTCTGTAATAATTCCAAAATCAAATGAAAGACTCTCATTGGCTGTTTGTCGAGGCTGACTTCCTGTTAACCTACAGAGAGAAGCAGCTTTGCCTTTTTTAGAAATCTGTGTCAATGAATCTCTGCAGGTTTGTGAAGACTTTTTTGGTCACGTCCCCGATGTGTAAAGGCCTTTAATTGTGACGGTGTTTAAGTCTGAGACGTCTTCATGTGCAGGACAAGAGTCTATCTGTTGAGGAGAGATGAGAAAATAAAACTCACCTCATTCACTCATTGGATCAAAAATGTACACGAGGATGTTTAAGTGGAGACACTACAGGTGAATAGAGTAGAAACATGAACTGATTGATATCACCATGAAACTTCACCAGTACATTACTCACATTAAGACTATTGTTGTTTGTATTTAGAGATTTCTGAAATGTTATGTTTAAATATACAAATGTCATTATCTAATGGTAACTTTTATTGTATTTAGGTCTGTTTTTGCTTCTATAACTGAGTTGAAGAGACTTTAATGGATTTCTCTGCTCAGACAGACGTGATGTGATGACAATCAGTATTTATTAAAAGCCATTTATTACATTAAAGTTAAATCATGTACATATGTAACGTACCTGCACAGGTACAAATAAAGCATGCATCATGAATATTCTGTTCAGGCTTGAAGTGAGTACTGCGATAGTAGAATCTAAAAACATCTACTGCGATAGTAGACTCTAAAAACATCTACTGTGATAGTAGACTCTATCAGATGTTCTAATAATAATAAAACTTCTACTGCGATAGTAGAATTATTAAAACATGTCCTGAGCATTATCAGTTATTCAAAGGAGGGATGTGGTCTTGAAAGAAAACTTGTGTCTTTTTAGGGACACTGTATTTGTCTGAGCTGATCAAAAGAAAACCTCTTGCTTCCTCTTTAGATAATTACCATGCATGAGCAGCTGGTTGTCTGTAAATCCCCGAGTTAGAAATGAAGAAATGTTTTGCTCAGAGCAGCAGGAAGGAAGGAGTTCCGGTTCCTCTCCTTCACACACAAGAGAAGAAGCCTGTCACAGAAGGAGCTGTTTATACAGCCTGCATGCTGGGGGATGATAGATTTTTGTAATCCTTCTTGGTTGTAGTTTCACCATGACAGACCTACGTCAGTGACATTGGCCATCGCATCATAATTACGTAGTTTAGTGAAAGTGGAGTTGGACTGCTGTCACACTTAACAATCACTCGTGTGCAACATCAATGAAACTGTTCAATATCAATATTTCCTTTGTGTATTAATGTAGATTCGAACATTTGGTTATATTTAGCTTTTTAAAAGTTTAATAATTTTATTATAGACCTAGCTTCCTTTATGGTCTGTTTGACTCTAAATGGACCATCATTTACTAAATGAACATCATGCTGTATTGAAGAAGACTTGAAACTAGAGATTGAGACCATAAACTCATGTTTACAATGTTTACTGAGGTAATAAATCAAGAGAGAAGTAGAGTCATTTTCTCATAGACTTCTATACAAACAGAGGAGTCGCCCCCTGGTGGACACTAGAAGGAATGCACCTTTAAGACACTTCAGCATTAGCTTCACTTTCCAGAAATGCCAAAAACTGCAGTCCCTCAAATGGCCACTTGAGGCTGGCTCCAAAAATGACTTAATCCCCATAGACCTCTATGTTAAAATGACCAACTTTACAGCAAGAATAAACATGTTTACAGCATCGTACTAAATGCATTGAAATACACATGTTTTTGTTAATGATGTACAATTTGTTTCACTAAATACAATTAATTGATTTGATAATGCAATAGCCTCAGAAAGGTTAAAAGAAACAGCTTTTTGTAGCTTGCAGCTCTCTTTATTTGCAACCTTTGCTATTTATTCTTGTATAGATACATAAAGCTTAAACAGTTTGAACAATATTCTTTGGCTTGTTTAAATTACAAGATTTGAGAAAAAACAAATACAATTCAGGTTTTCCCCTTTAATTAACGCAGGTGATTCACAAACTACTTAGCAGTTTATAAAGTAATTAAAATGAACTTCACCTTTACAAGCTGCAACAATGAAGTGGTGAACACATTAATGCATCAATAATTATAATACAACATATTATTTAGAAATGAACCTTGCCTCAGTAGATGTTGATGTTAATCCTTTTGTACTTTTAAGTAATTTTTTGAATGCAGGACATTTACTTGTAACAGTATTACTATGTTTAGGGAAGTAAAAGATGTAAATACTTCCTTGACCTGCAATGTGAGAGTCACATGACTGAGGCTTCAGTATAGGCTAGTTTTGGGGTTTTCTCGTGGTGTCTGATAACAGCTTTGCTGTCTCTTAACATCTACGTTCCGAGTAGTTGGTTTAACACTTTTTTGAGATGTCAAACTTAAACTTTTGTTATGTTCAGGAGAGCGAAGGTCTCTTATAAGGGAGCTGGTTCCACATAATTAAACTTTTACCACCTTGCATAAACATGTTGACACCTGGATCAATTTGTTAACTGAAAATCTTTATTTTATCAAATATCAAGTTATTTAAACAATAAAATGCAGGACTATCACTTCAATTTAACAAACTTTAGCCACAGGTTAAAATCACAAATTAAGTACAAAACCACACTAAAAAAAAAAGCATTTAAAGCTGCTGAATTACAAACTCAGAACACATGTATGATTGAAGGATTGCCTCCGCACGGCTCTCAATATGGCAACAAGAATCCAACAATTCACACAACAACAACAGTGCTGACAGAGCTAACAATGTTAACCATGGAACGGTGTTATGAGCTGTAACCGCCGTTTGAGAGCAGCGCAGAGCGGTGCTGATTAGTTAACAGGTAGGACGCACTCAAATGCACTAAAATGTAAAACGTACACCCTTTCCGCCCGGCTTGATATCAACTAGTAAGAGAGTAACTTCATTCTCTGCTCAGGTTGACATTACTCCACTATATCTTTATATCTTCATATCGACAATAGTTTGATGCTATATTAATGCTCTGAATGTCCAATTTTGCACCTTTAAGTTGAGAGACGAGTATTTAAACAAAACACTTACTTGTGAAGCATCTTAAGTAAAAAATTAAGAAAATGAGCAAAAGAATATTGGCAATATTTGAAAACCGAAACGGGTAATTCAACTAAAAAGAACAGCAGAGCAGAGAGTAGTAAAGATCTATGTTTATAGAGAAATGTACTTGATAAGATACTTTTCTAGAACAGGCAGTAAGATATTACTCCTTAGTAACATTTTAAGCTAATTCTGTATTAGAAGAGTATTTATATATGACAAGCTGACCACTCATTGGTTCACTGATACTAGTTCTCTGCTGGAAGTCATAACGATGGTTAATACAGAATGTCAAACCTAATATTCATCCACGTGTGTTTAAACTGCTTAAACACTGAAGTAACAGACCACAGATCCGTGATGTGTTCATACTCTCGGTTGTTTGCTGACTGTGCTGTACAGTGCAGATAAATCACCCACAGCTTCTTGACATCTTGATCTGTGAATGAAAAACAGTGAGCTCACAATATTAACTAAGAACAGGTTTAAACAGCAATAAAAGCAATGACCGTTCCCAACGTTGTGTAGCAAAGACAGATTGAACAGACTCACTCGTTGGCAGCACTGGCACTCTTAAAGTTGACAGTTGAGTACTCCACATCCTCCTCTTCCTCCTCTTCCTCCTCGCATCTGTGGGGCCGAGCTGGCCCGATGTTGGAGTAGAGAAGATCTTCCTGGTTTGTAGAGAAGCTCACGCTGGCATAGCGAAGCTCTTCCTGCTGCTCCGCTGGTGCGCTCTGCACCAATAAACAAGAGTACTTAAAGGTGTGGGGGGGCTTATTCTGCAATTATTCCATCAACAGTCATTCAAACTTCTCATGTTGTTGCATCAAACCTCAGATTCAAAGTCAAAAAGTGAACCACAGGTCTTGACTTCTCTTTTAGTCGTTGTAATACCTCCTGGTCACCAGCAGAGGTTCATGACGTTTCCCTTCATCTACAATCTGTTAACATGTATCTGTGGATGGAGACGTGTAAATCCCCCAACAATGAAAGGGCCAAAGCCACATCACCTACAGTGTTGATGACAGTGTCTCTGTCTCAGCACCTTATAGTTTAAGACAGAGAAAGGCTGGATAAAGCCGGGGTGGACAAACTTCTTTGATTGTGGGTCGTATACAGAAAACCAGAAGGAGACGCAAGCCAAACAATAGTAAATGTGTAGTTTTTAACCACACTGCAAGAAAATCTGTGATTCTAGACCAGACAACAACATTTGCTGTCTTCCATCTTTTCGGTTCTGCCATGTTTAAACTGAAGTAAATGTTTTTACAGTAATGAATGTAGAGCAGCTGTTCAAAATGGCAGCGACATCTAGTGTTTAAACTTAGAGGAGCAATGTACACACAGTGTAATTTATTCGAAATATGCTCAAACCAAAGTCTAGTTTACTTCTAAAAAATCAATAAAACCAGGGTGTGACATGCACATATAGGTTCATCATTTTGGAAATGAACAGGATGAAAGTATCCAAATAGGGACATTAAGACTTGAAAAAGACATGATGACTATTCAAATGTGTTTTAAAGTGAACTCTTTGAGACACCTGAGCTCTTCTTCCTCACCTGAGCGTTGTTGTCTGGTCCGTCTCCAGACTGGCTGGTTTGTGTCGAGGACCTCTTTCTTCTGGATAGAACAGTAAATGAAGCATCAAATTAAGTTAATCAACAACTGAGCGATTGTAAGATGCATTACTGAATATAATCACAGTAAAGCTGAACTGCTCACCTAATCAATAAGAAGGCAGCGAGGATTATGATAGCCAGGAAAATAGCAGTGATTGATCCAACAGCTACTGCTATCAATGAACCTGAAGACACTGATCAAGCAGAACAATTAGAAATTGATAAATACAAATAAAATGATGTTCAGACAGAAGCATTCTAAATAAAGACGTGTATAACCTCAACTTTAGCTTTTTTTGCCCCATAATATAAAAATGAAACTATTATATATGGAGGATGAATTAAGGAGTTACCAACAGGATAAAAACAAGATGTTTAACGAACCTCTAGAACCTCAGGATCTACTTTATGCAGATGATAAACTTCTTTATCTATTTGTGACTTCCAGGGCGAGTGTGAAGCAGTTGGGTTGAACGTCACATCATAGAAATAAAACACGAGTAGAACGGACATTCACATTCAAAGCAGCGTAGCTGGATGGTCAGACCGGCGGCCATTTTTATGTGCACCGTTGCCTTTGCGACTGTTGTAGCGGACTAACTTCCTACAAACCAAACAGACTCACAGGACTCACTGAGGACTTAGAGTATCAACCTAACCCCCCAAAAAATACTATAACACTGAATGCTTCATCCGCACACTCTTGGTACAGCGTAAGAAAGCACAATACTATCAACGGACGAGTTACAACTTTCCTTTGGTCATTTTCTGTAACCAGCGTAGCATTAAAGCATGGGGGAATTAGCAAGCAAGCTAGCTAACTAGCATACAGCTGACTAGTTAGCTAACTTGCTAATTCCACCATGCTTTAATGCTACACAGGTTACAGAAATGAGCTAAAGGAGGCGCTTGCTTAACTGGGTTGTTAAGATAATGCCTAAGAGAATACCCTTCATAGTATGATTTACCTGCAACAACAGTCAGATGTAAAGTGGAGTTACTGCGTCCTCTCATGTTCTGGGCTTCACAGGAATAACTCCCACTGTGTTCAGCTCTGAAGTCAGTGATGATGAAGATCTGTCCTGATGCTTTTGGTGAGTCTTCATCCTCCTTGTACCAGGTGTAGTTAGCTGCTGGGTTAGCATCACTGCTACAGGTCAGAGTCACTGAACTGCCCTCCACTATCTCAGCAGAGGGACTCACTGACACAGAGGGAAGCTTTGGAGCATCTGGAGGAGAAATTAATAAACATACTTAAACATTATAATATGTTATCATAGAATATTTACCATTTTAATTAATATTTCAGTTTGTTTGTTTCAGACTATCCTATTATTGATCACAGCAGCTGTCCAGAGTGCTGATCCTGGAGCTGTCACAGGAGAGACTCCTGCTGGTGTAAAGTGACAATAAGAAGCCTTTAATCATTTGTAATGTTCAACAACTCCACACATTCTGCTCTTTAGATGCTGCTTGTGTCGTTAGCTGAGTGTGTCCTCTCACTTCTAGCTGTTGTAGGGAGTTATTGATTGTTTCTTCACCAGCTGGCAGATCACTTCTAGTGATGTTCTGTAAATAATTCAGCTGAGTCAGCTAAACAGACTGTATGAAATCATATTATTTTATCCAGCCTCTGTTATTGTAGCAGCACTCATGTTTTCAGATGTATTACCACAAACATGATGAATGACTAACAGTTTACATTCTGTCTCAGTTAAACATGTTTAATTAACTCCAATAAAACACAACTAGTTTCTTCTAGTTCTAGCTTGTTTTTTTTCTTTTAATAAAACCATTAACTCATAAATAAACAGCTTTGTCTACTTTAAGACTTAGAAGACTTCAGTGTGTTTACAGCTGTGATGATAAGTGTATTGTTGTGTCAGTGTGTGTGTGACACTTCTACATGTAGACTGAGGGGCCGGGGATTGAACCACCGACCCTCTGATTAGTGGACCACAGCTCTACCTCCTGAGGAATGCTGTGCTTCATGTTTTTGGTTCCTCTAAAGTCACATACAGTGTCAGTCTGGTGCCGCCATATGAAGTGTTGTTGAACCTCCACAGGCTGACACAGTGGAGTAAACTTACACACTGAAGGAGAACGCTGATCCCCATATCCTCTTACAGCACAGGAATAGCTGTTTACATCATCAAAGTAGACTGAATGAGAAGAAGATCCTGTCTTGATGTAATGTCCATTCTTGTACCAGTAGTAGGAAGAACGATCAGGCAGAAAACAACTGCTGAGACACTTCAGCACCAACCTGGTAGAACCTGATCTACTCACCTCCACCCGGAGACCTGGATCTGTGAAGAAGGAACAGAAATGTTATTTTATTAAACTGTCAACATTCACACAAGACATTTATATTCTAGTTTTACAGATGTTGAACATTTGGAGATGATTAACATGTGAATTAAAATGTTACCTGTGACGGACAAAGTGACTCCAGGTGAACCAGTATATTTCTCTGTTGGTTGGTTTGTTGTGAACGTGAACTTGTACTCAGCTGAGTCGCTCTCTCTCAGGCCTCTGATTGTCAGAATGCACGTCTTCTTATAACAATAGTAGAACACACGACTTGAATACTCAGAGTCTGTTTTCAGATCCACAGGTTCACCATCTTTCTCTTTAGTAAACCAGAATCTGTTGTTGATATCACCGTGCTGTATTCTAGATGGGTATGTGTAGCTGCAGTGTATTTCTACTGACAATCCTTTTACAGCACAGACCTCAGTAGAAGAGTAAGTCACTCCCCAGCCATCCTGACTCTGTATCACTGAAACACAGAGCACATCAGGAACCACAGTCACACTCAGAACATCATCAGAGGACACACACTCATTAGTGGTGAAGGAAAGAAAGAGTCAACGATGTACACATGATCTCTGCAGTTGGAAGGAACAGCAATGTATTGAACCTGTCAACTTACAGATCAAAGCTACGATCATGTAGCATCACTGAAGGGGCCCAACGTGTCAGGGGCCCCTCTGGCCCTAACTTACAACATTTCACTCAAAGAGACACCAACCAGGAAGAGAATCAAAATGAGCACAAATACAATAAAAACTTCTACAAAAAGGTGAAAAAACATCCACAAAGAGACTCAAAATGAATAACAGACTTTAAATGTGGTTGAATGTGTCGACACGCTGAACGATTAGAGGAAGTCATTACTTTCATCCACATAAACACAACTTTACTGTCTTTAATGGAGCACAACTCTTCAGTTTATAAAGGTTATGATGTTAAGGTACAAGTGTACAGAGATGCTGCTGGTGTTAAAAACAGCTCTGTGCTGGTCGTCCTGTAAAGACTTCAATCTAAAGAAAGAAAAGTGAATGTTGCTCCACATTTTATAACATCAGATGTGTTTATTAACTGAAAACACAGCTTCCTCTGTTGTCCTGAGGTGCACTAACGGCCTCACAATATAAATGTAGATGTACAGTACCTTGTACAGAGAGAAGGAAGACAACAAATCCACTGGCTGCTGCTGTTGAACTCATAGCTGCTCCTCTCTGTTAAACCAGCAGGTAGATCAGAAACACTTTATGTCAGTAAGTCACCACAAACATTTCTACTTTAAGAAGGAGGGTGTTGTCTTTGCAGTCAGCTTGAGTATTCTGGGGTTGGTTCAACACTGCTGTTTAACACTGACCTGGCTTCCTTCTTCTTTACATTATTAGTATGCATGAACAGACCAATGACTGTAAATCCTCAAGTTGAAATGAAGAAATCATTCTTGCTGTTGTTTTGAAAACGATGCATGAACTTCTTGAAATGATGTTGTGTAAAAATGACAATAAGAGTCATTGTGTGTCTCTGATACAATTTTAGGAAGAATTACTCTGTTTTCTCCCACATATTTCAAGTCAGGTCAAATGTATTACCAGCCCCAGTCTAACTGGGATAACTGGGCTGGATGCTGGATAACTGGGCCATGAATAGAGACACGGGTAAAGCACTGTGGTATGTGATGCTTAAGGAAAGTGCACAGACGTTTTAATCAGTGTGGAAAGCTGATGTTATGGTGAGGTCTGCATCTAGCACGTCACAGCTTCCTGTTTCAGCTTTGAGAAGTGGTCTGATTCAAAATAACATCTGAGGTCAAAGTAATAATAGAACAATCCAGCAACATAAAACGAGCTGTGTGAGGCTACACTAAGGAACAGTGGTGCTATAAGCTAAATGCTAATGTCTGCATGCTAACATGCTCACAATTACAATGTTAGCATTTGTATCTGTTAAGAGGCTAACGTTTGGTAATTAGCATTAAACACGGTAAAGCAGAGGATGAGTGTTGCATTTCATCATAAATCAAAGTGTTTGCCAGATTAAATTAAAGTCAGGGGATCAACAAAGTCTGTAGGATTCATCCTCAAGGGACCACGAATGTCCGTAAAACTTCAAGGCATTCCATCAAACAGTTTTCAGGGTGGATCGACTGACTGACTGTCGACGTAGCCGTCCCTAAAGTCGCTGACTTACAGAACAACAGGGACGTAACAGCGAACATAACACTAAAAGTATTGTTCCAAAGGCGAGGCAGCAGTACAGCGAAGGTTCAATCACCTTTAGGTTTTAACAGTTTTAAATCAACTAAAAGGCCTAAACCAGACCTCCATCAGAGTCTGTGTAACCTAAAGCTTAGACAACAGAGTGCTGCAGGAATGAGTCCTAAAACCCAGAAATGAGTCTAAAGATTCAACACTTCCTGTTCCCTCGTCTCAAAGTCTTAGAGAAGGGTCAATTAAGTTGAATGAAACAAGAATTCCACCTTAAAATCTCCTTTTTCTGAGAATACCTCATCAAATATCTGCCCAGCAATGAAAAGAAGCCATAACAGCCACAGTGTAGATTAAAAACAAACAATCCCGTCTCTGTCACGATTAGGCTTTGCCTCTGTGTTCTGTGTTTCTCTACCCTCCTCACTCTACCTGTCAGTCACTCCCTCAGCCTATTCCCTTCACCTGCCTCTGATCACTAATCAAGCACTTCCCCCTCATCAGCACAACTCCTCTCACCTGTTCTTCCCCCTACATAAACTCCTGCCCCTCAGTCACTCCTTGCCAGGTTCTTGTATTATCTACCCGCCCGTTCGGCTTGTCCTGTTCCCGGGTTTCCCGTCTGTCTTCCCTGTCCTGCTGGAATTTCCTCCCTTGTCTCTTGTCTATTCCGTGGATCCCCTGCCGTGTCCTGTAGGTCTGCTTGGATTATTTTGTTCATTAAAATTACTTTCTTCACTCTGCCTGGTCTGCGCTTGAGTCCTCCACCATGCCCCGTGACAGTCTCGACTATTGAAAAAAAAGAAATGCTTCCATACTTCCAAATTTGCTCGGCTACTACATAATCATTTAGGTAGCTTTTGATTTTGTGTCCATCTCAGAAAACATTAAAAAAAAACATTTTGTCGTCAGTTTGACATGTTCAAGCACATATTTACACTGTTTCCTGTTAATATAATAACAAAGAAATTCGAGTAGGTAAATAAAATTCTTTGGGTACTAACTGAAATGAGACTTAGGAGTCTAGAGCCATGCTAACATTAGCTAAAAAAAACAATGACAATGCTAACATACTGTTCACCATGCATACAATCTTAGTTTAGCATGTTAGCATGGTAACCGTTGCTAATTAGCAGTACACACAAAGTACAGCTGAGGCTGATGGGAATGTCATTATTTTTCAAAAACTAAAGGTTTGGACGAAATTTAAATTTTGATCTGAAGATGGTGCCAGAAGATTAATTCATCCTCGCTGTTGAGCTACTTCAACAAAGATAAACAATGTCAACCTCATGGTGGCGCTACAGGAAACATCTGAAACATCGTAAGTCAAGAGGATGCGTCGTTTGGAAACCATGAATGTCTGTTCAAAATGTTACGGCAATCCACCGTGCAGTAATCTAATGGTAACTTTTATTGTATTTAGGTCTGTTTTTGCTTCTATAACTGAGTTGAATAGACTTTAATGGATTTCTCTAAGACGTGATGTGATGACAATCAGTATTTCTTAATAAAAGCCATTTATTACATTAAAAATGATGTACATATGGAACGTACCTGCACAGGTACAAATAAAGCATGCATTATGAATATTCTGTTCAGGCTTGAAGTGAGTACTGCGATAGTAGAATCTAAAAACATCTACTGTGATAGTAGAATTGTTAAAACATTTCCTGAGCATTATCAGTTATTCAAAGGAGGGATGTGGTCTTGAAAAAAAACTTGTGTCTTTTTAGGGACACTGTATTTGTCTGAGCTGATAAAAAGAAAACCTCTTGCTTCCTCTTTAGATAATTACCATGCATGAGCAGCTGGTTGTCTGTAAATCCCCGAGTTAGAAATGAAGAAATGTTTTGCTCAGAGAATCCAACTCCACTTTCACTAAACTACGTAATTATGAAGTGATAACCGATGTCACGGTCGTAGGTCTGTCATGATGAAACTACAACCAAGAAGAACTACAAAAATCTATCATCCCCCAGCATGCAGGCTGTATAAACAGCTCCTTCTGTGAGAGGCTTCTTCTCTTGTGTGTGAAGGAGAGAAACCGGAACTCCTTCCTTCCTGCTGCTGTCACACTTAACAATCACTCGTGTGCAACATCAATGAAACTGTTCAATATCAATATTCCCTTTGTGTATTAATGTAGATTCAAACATTTGGTTATATTTAGCTTTTTAACAGTTTAATAATTTTATTATAGACCTAGCTTGCTTTATGGTCTGTTTGACTCTAAATGGACCATCATTTACTAAATGAACATCATGCTGTATTGAAGAAGACTTGAAACTAGAGATTGAGACCATAAACTCATGTTTACAATGTTTACTGAGGTAATAAATCAAGAGAGAAGTAGAGTCATTTTCTCATAGACTTCTATAGAACCAGAGGAGTCGCCCCCTGGTGGACACTAGAAGGAATGCACCTTTAAGACACTTCAGCATTGGCTTCACTTTCCAGAAGTGCCAAAAACTGCAGTCCCTCAAATGGCCACTTGAGGCTGGCTCCAAAAAAGACTTAATCCCCATAGACCTCTATGTTAAAATGACCAACTTTACAGCAAGAATAAACATGTTTACAGCATCGTACTAAATGCATTGAAATACACATGTTTTTGTTAATGATGTACAATTTGTTTTCATTAAATTAAATACATTTATTTAATAATGCAATAGCCTCAGAAAGGTTAAACAACAACATCCTGAAGCTACTGTTATAAAATTAAAGAATACATTTATTAATCAAAGCACTCACTTAAGAAACGTAGCACTTGCACAGCGCTAAATATTTTTTTAACTTAGAAACAGCTTTTTGTAGCTTGCAGCTCTCTTTATTTGCAACCTTTGCTATTTATTTTTGTGTAGATACATAAAGCTTAAACAGTTTAAACAATATTCTTTGGCTTGTTTAAATTACAAGATTTGAGAAAAAACAAATACAATTCAGGTTTTCCCCTTTAATTAACGCAGGTGATTCACAAACTACTTAGCAGTTTACAAAGTAATTAAAATGAACTTCACCTTTACAAGCTGCAACAATGAAGTGGTGAACACATTAATGCATCAATAATTATAATACAACATATTATTTAGAAATGAACCTTGCCTCAGTAGATGTTGATGTTATTCCTTTTGTACTTTTAAGTCATTTTTTGAATGCAGGACCTTTACTTGTAACAGTATTACTATGTTTAGGGAAGTAAAAGATGTAAATACTTCCTTGACCTGCAATGTGAGAGTCACATGACTGAGGCTTCAGTATAGGCTAGTTTTGGGGTTTTCTCGTGGTGTCTGATAACAGCTTTGCTGTCACTTAACATCGACATTCAGAGTAGATGGTTTAACACTTTTTTGAGATGTCAAACTTAAACATTTGTTATGTTCAGGAGAGCGAAGGTCTCTTATAAGGGAGCTGGTTCCACATAATTAAACTTTTACCACCTTGCATAAACATGTTGACACCTGGAACAATTTATTAACTGAAAATCTTTATTTAATCAAATATCAAGTTATTTAAACAATAAAATGCAGGACTATCACTTCAATTTAACAAATTTTAGCCACAGGATAAAAGTACAAAACCACACTATAAAAAAAAGCATTTAAAGGTGCTGATCCGATAACAACACAGAGGGCGAGTGACTTCATTCTCTGCTCAGGTTGACATTACTCCACTATATCTTTATATCTTCACATTGACAATAGTTTGATGCTATATTAATGCTCTGAATGTCCAATTTTGCACCTTTAAGTTGAGAGACGAGTATTTAAACAAAACACTTACTTGTGAAGCATCTTAAGTAAAAAATTAAGAAAATGAGCAAAAGAATATTGGCAATATTTGAAAACCGAAACAGGTAATTCAACTAAAAAGAACAGCAGAGCAGAGAGTATTAAAGATCTATGTTTATAGAGAAAAGTACTTGATAAGATGCTTTTCTAGAGCTGGCAGTAAGATATTACTCCTTGGTAACATTTTAAGCTAATTCTGTATTAGAAGAGTATTTATATATTACAAGCTGACCACTCATTGGTTCACTGATACTAGTTCTCTGCTGGAAGTCATAACGATGGTTAATACAGAATGTCAAACCTAATATTCATCCATGTGTGTTTAAACTGCTTAAACACTGAAGTAACAGACCACAGATCCGTGACGTGTTCATACTCTCGGTTGTTTGCTGACTGTGCTGTACAGTGCAGATGAATCACCCACAGCTTCTTGACATCTTGATCTGTGAATGAAAAACAGTGAGCTCACAATATTAACTAAGAACAGGTTTAAACAGCAATAAAAGCAATGACCGTTCCCAACGTTGTGTAGCAAATTGAACAGACTCACTCGTTGGCAGCACTGGCACTCTTGAAGTTGACAGTTGAGTACTCCACATCCTCTTCTTCCTCCTCTTCCTCCTCGCGTCTGTGGGGCCGAGCTGGCCCGATGTTGGAGTAGAGAAGATCTTCCTGGTTTGTAGAGAAGCTCACGCTGGCATAGCGAAGCTCTTCCTGCTGCTCCGCTGGTGCGCTCTGCACCAATAAACAAGAGTACTTAAAGGTGTGGGGAGGGGCTTATTAAGACTTGAAGAAGACATGATGACTATTCAAATGTGTTTTAAAGTGAACTCTTTGAGACACCTGAGCTCTTCTTCCTCACCTGAGCGTTGTTGTCTGGTCCGTCTCCAGACTGGCTGGTTTGTGTCGAGGACCTCTTTCTTCTGGATAGAACAGTAAATGAATCATCAAATTAAGTTAATCAACAACTGAGCGATTGTAAGATGCATTACTGAATATAATCACAGTAAAGCTGAACTGCTCACCTAATCAATAAGAAGGCAGCGAGGATTATGATAGCCAGGAAAATAGCAGTGATTGATCCAACAGCTACTGTTGTCAATAAACCTGAAGACACTGATCAAACAGAACAATTAGAAATTGATAAATACAAATAAAATGATGTTCAGACAGAAGCATTCTAAATAAAGACATGTATAACCTCAACTTTTGCTTTTTTTGCCCCATAATATAAAAATGAAACTATTATATATGGAGGATGAATTAAGGAGTTACCAACAGGATAAAAACAAGACGTTTAACGAAGTGTAACAGAATCTCTAGAACCTCAGGATCTGCTTTATGCAGATGATAAACTTCTTTATCTAATTGTGTGAAGCAGTTGGGTTGAACGTCACATCATAGAAATAAAACACGAGTAGAACGGACATTCACATTCAAAACAGCGTAGCTGGATGGTCAGACCGGCGGCCATTTTTATGTGCACCGTTGCCTTTGCGACTGTTGAGGGAAGCTTTGGAGCATCTGGAGGAGACGTGTTGACAGAGATTATTCTAGGTTAAGATTGTGTTCATACAGAAGAACAAGTGGTATTTGAATAATAAACTGTGAATGTTTGTGTGTAGCAGACAAATGGATGTGTGATGGTTTGAATCTGGGTCTCAAAACAGCATAAAACCCTAAAATGTCCTGAAGCTGCTCAGTGAATTACAGCAGACTGAATGTGAAGCAAGTAGAGCTGAAGGAAGTAGTTATGATCAGTGAAATCTTCTCCTGCAAAGACTGGACACATTTAAGATGTTTGTTATCTTTTAATAAACTGTTTCACTCACATTTCAAATTAACATTGATGTATTCAGATCTTTCCCTCCCCAGCTGGTTCTCAGCTCTACAGTAATACTCTCCAGAGTCAGAGGACTGGATGGAGCTGAAGACAAGCTGAGGTTCTTCACTGAGAGGAGGAAGGTCTGGACTTCCATCCTCCTTGTACCAGGTGTAGTTAGCTGCTGGGTTAGCATCACTGCTACAGGTCAGAGTCACTGAACTGCCCTCCACTATCTCAGCAGAGGGACTCACTGACACAGAGGGAAGCTTTGGAGCATCTGTAAATGAATATAGATTATTATAAGTTGATCAATAGCATCTTTATTTAGACACCACAGGCTTCATAAAAGTAAACTTTTTTTAAACCCACCAGTTTGTAGGTTTCTTGTTGAACATTTTAAGCATAAACTCAACTTCATGTTTAGTGCTCCTTTAATAAAGAGCAAACTATTTGACAGATTGATTGTGTCTGCTCCTTATTACCTGTATTTTACTCACATTTCACATTAACATTGATGTATTTAGACGTCCTCCCCAGCTGGTTCTCAGCTCTACAGTAATGCTGTCCAGAGTCATTGGACTGGATGGAGCTGAAGACAAGCTGAGGTTCTTCACTGAGAGGAGTTTGGTTCTTCTTGTACCAGGTGTAGTTAGCTGCTGGGTTAGCATCACTGCTACAGGTCAGAGTCACTGAACTGCCCTCCACTATCTCAGCAGAGGGACTCACTGACACAGAGGGAAGCTTTGGAGCATCTGGAGGAGAAAAGAATAAACATACTTAAAGATTATAATATGTTATCATAGAATATTTACCATTTGTATTAATATTTTAGTTTGTTTGTTTCAGACTATCCTATCATTGATCACAGCAGCTTTCCAGAGTGCTGATCCTGGAGCTGTCACAGGTGAGACTCCTGCTGGTGTAAAGTGACAATAAGAAGCCTTTAATCATTTGTAATGTTCAACAACTCCACACATTCTGCTCTTTAGATGCTGCTTGTGTCGTTAGCTGAGTGTGTCCTCTCACTTCTAGCTGTTGTAGGGAGTTATTGATTGTTTCTTCACCAGCTGGCAGATCACTTCTAGTTATGTTCTGTAAATAATTCAGCTGAGTCAGCTAAACACACTGTATGAAAATCATATTATTTTATCCAGCCTCTGTTATTGTAGCAGCACTCGTGTTTTCAGATTTATTACCACGAACATGATGAATGACTAACAGTTTACATTCTGTCTCAGTTAAACATGTTTAATTAACTCCAATAAAACACAAACTAAAGAAAGCAAACAACAGTTTATCTGAATATTATTATTCTTATGTTTCTTCTATTAGTTCTAGTTTTTCTTTTTGTTTCTTTTAATAAAACCATTAACTCATAAATAAACAGCTGTGTCTACTTTAAGACTTAGAAGACTTCAGTGTGTTTACAGCTGTGATGATAATTGTATTGTTGTGTCAGTGTGTGTGTGACACTTCTACATGTAGACTGAGGGGCCGGGGATTGAACCACCGACCCTCTGATTAGTGGACCACAGCTCTACCTCCTGAGGAATGCTGTGCTTCATGTTTTTGGTTCCTCTAAAGTCACATACAGTGTCAGTCTGGTGCCGCCATATGAAGTGTTGTTGAACCTCCACAGGCTGACACAGTGGAGTAAACTTACACACTGAAGGAGAACGCTGACCCTCATATCCTCTGACAGCACAGGAATAGCTGTCTGAAGAACCAAAGTAGACTGTAATAGAAGAAGGTCCTGTCTTGATGTGACGTCCATTCTTGTACCAGAAGTAGGAAGAACGATCAGGCAGAACACAACTGCTGAGACACTTCAGCACCGACCTGGTAGAACCTGATCTGCTCACCTCCACCTGGAGACCTGGATCTGTGAAGAAGGAACAGAAATGTTATTTTATTAAACTGTCAACATTCACACAAGACATTTATATTCTACTTTTCTAGATGTTGAACATTTGGAGATGATTAACATGTGAATTAAAATGTTACCTGTGACGGACAAAGTGACTCCAGGTGAACCAGTATATTTCTCTTTTAGTTGGTTTGTCATGAACCTGAACTTGTATTCAGCTGAGTCGCTCTCTCTCAGGCCTCTGATTGTCAGAGTGCACGTCTTCTTCTTCTCATCACATCTGTACTCCACACGACCTCGATACTCAGAGGCTGATCTCAGATCCACAGGTTCACCATCTTTCTCTTTAGTAAACCAGAATCTGTTGCTGATATCACCGTGCTGTATTCTAGATGGGTATGTGTAGCTGCAGTGTATTTCCACTGTTGATCCTTTTACAGCACAGACCTCAGTAGAAGTGTAAGTCACTCCCCAGCCATCCTGACTCTGTATCACTGAAACACAGAGCACATCAGGAACCACAGTCAGACTCAGAACATCATCAGAGGACACACTCTCATTAGTGGTGAAGGAAAGAAAGAGTCAACGATGTACACATGATCTCTGCAGTTGGAAGGAACAGCAATGTATTGAACCTGTCAACTTAAACACAGTGAACAAGATCAAAAAGCAGAAGTTTAAATATTAGAAGGGTGCAGCTCATGAGGAAAAGAGTCTTCTTTGCTCTGTGGTGTTCTGTCTGTGGTCAGCTGCTGCAGAGTGAATGGAAACTGTAGAGAAATGCAGAACACTGAGGAGTGAGAGAGAATAGTGTGAAATGTAGACAACAGATCACTGACAGTCAGAAGTCGACACAAACACAAACTTCAGATGTGAATTCAATTTATAAAAATGTAATTTGTTTTTCTAAAACACAAAAATCTGACTTTGCAGCATCAGTCAGTGAATCAGTTCTCTGTAACACAGATCAAAGCTACGATCATGTAGCATCACTGAAGGGGCCCAACGTGTCAGGGGCCCCTCTGGCCCTAACTTACAACATGTCACTCAAAGAGACACCAACCAGGAAGAGAATCAAAATGAGCACAAATACAATAAAAACTTCTACAAAAAGGTGAAAAAACATCCACAAAGAGACTCAAAATGAATAACAGACTTTAAATGTGGTCGAATGTGTCGACACGCTGAACGATTAGAGGAAGTTCCACAGAGAGATAATGTTAATGTACGTACAGTCATTACTTTCATCCACATAAACACAACATTACTGTCTTTAATGGAGCACAACTCTTCAGTTTATAAAGTGTAGGATGTTAAGGTACAAGTGTACAGAGATGCTGCTGCTGTTAAAAACAGCTCTGTGCTGGTCGTCCTGTAAAGACTTCAATCTAAAGAAAGAAAAGTGAACGTTGCTCCACATTTTATAACATCAGATCTGTTTATTAACTGAAAACACAGCTTCCTCTGTTGTCCTGAGGTGCACTAACGGCCTCACAATATAAATGTAGATGTACAGTACCTTGTACAGAGAGAAGGAAGACAACAAATCCACTGGCTGCTGCTGTTGAACTCATAGCTGCTCCTCTCTGTTAAACCAGCAGGTAGATCAGAAACACTTTATGTCAGTAAGTCACCACAAACATTTCTACTTTAAGAAGGAGGGTGTTGTCTTTGCAGTCAGCTTGTGTATTCTGGGGTTGATTCAACACTTCAGCAGTGTTAAACAGACACTGACCTGGCTTCCTTCCTCTTCACATTATTAGTATGCATGAACAGACCAATGACTGTAAATCCTCAAGTTGAAATGAAGAAATCATTCTTGCAGTTGTTTTGAAAACGATGCATGAACTTCTTGAAATGATGTTGTGTAAAAATGACAATAAGAGAGTCATTGTGTGTCTCGGATACAATTTTAGGAAGAATTACTCTGTTTTCTCCCACATATTTCAAGTCAGGTCAAATGTATTACCAGCCCCAGTCTAACTGGGATAACTGGGCTGGATGCTGGATAACTGGGCCATGAATAGAGACACGGGTAAAGCACTGTGGTATGTGATGCTTAAGGAAAGTGCACAGACGTTTTAATCAGTGTGGAAAGCTGATGTTATGGTGAGGTCTGCATCTAGCACGTCACAGCTTCCTGTTTCAGCTTTGAGAAGTGGTCTGATTCAAAATAACATCTGAGGTCAAAGTAATAATAGAACAATCCAGCAACATAAAACGAGCTGTGTGAGGCTACACTAAGGAACAGTGGTGCTATAAGCTAAATGCTAATGTCAGCATGCTAACATGCTCACAATGACAATGTTAGCATTTGTATCTGTTAACCGGCTAACGTTTGGTAATTAGCAGTAAACACAAAGTAAAGCAGAGGATGAGTGTTGCATTTCATCATAAATCAAAGTGTTTGCCAGATTAAATTAAAGTCAGGGGATCAACAAAGTCTGTAGGATTCATCCTCAAGGGACCACGAATGTTCGTAAAACTTCAAGGCATTCCATCAAACAGTTTTCAGGGTGGATCGACTGACCGACTGTCGACGTAGCCGTCCCTAAAGTCGCTGACTTACAGAACAACAGGGACGTAACAGCGAACGTAACACTAAAAGTATTGTTCCAAAGGCGAGGCAGCAGTACAGCGAAGGTTCAATCACCTTTAGGTTTTAACAGTTTTAAATCAACTAAAAGGCCTAAACCAGACCTCCATCAGAGTCTGTATAACTTAAAGCTTAGACAACAGAGTGCTGCAGGAATGAGTCCTAAAACCCAGAAATGAGTCTAAAGGTTCAGCACTTCCTGTTCCCTCGTCTCACAGTCTTAGAGAAGGCTCAATTAACTTGAATGAAACAAGAATTCCACCTTAAAATCTCCTTTTTCTGAGAATACCTCATCAAATATCTGCCCAGCAATGAAAAGAAGCCATAACAGCCACAGTGTAGATTAAAAACAAACAATCCCGTCTCGTCTATTGAAAAAAAAGAAATGCTTCCATACTTCCAAATTTGCTCGGCTACATAATCATTTAGGTAGCTTTTCATTTTGTGTCCATCTCAGAAAACAACAAAAAAACATTTTGTCGTCAGTTTATCTGACATGTTCAAGCACATATTTACACTGTTTCCTGTTAATATAATAACAAAGAAATTCGAGTAGGTAAATAAAATTCTTTGGGTACTAACTGAAATGAGACTTAGGAGTCTAGAGCCATGCTAACATTAGCTAAAAAAAACAATGACAATGCTAACATACTGTTCACCATGCTTACAATCTTATTTTAGCATGTTAGCATGCAAACCGTTGCTAATCAGCAGTAAACACAAAGTACAGCTGAGGCTGATGGGAATGTCATTATTTTTCAAAAACTAAAGGTTTGGACGAAATAAAAATTTTGATCTGAAGTTGGTGCCAGAAGATTAATTCATCCTCGCTGTTGAGCTACTTCAACAACGATCAAGAATGTCAACCTCATGGTGGTGCGACAGGAAACATCTGAAACATCGTAAGTCAAGAGGATGCGTCGTTTGGAAACCATGAATGTCTGTTCAAAATGGTACGGCAGGCCACCGTGCAGTCTGTGAGATGTTTCAGTCTGGACCATAGTGGTGGATCGACCGACCGATAAACACACTTCACATTGCCGACCCTATAGCCACAAGTACGCTCGCAGGGCTGAACTACAATTACCGGTTCATGGATGTGTGCCTCCGCCAACCAACCAAGTTACTGTTTACATCCATGTCCGTCCAAAATGTCATCACGTCATCATTTTATGATATTAGACACAGGTGTGAAGTTGTCATAAACAGTGAGCTTAGATTGCTAAATTCAAACAATTCCTCCTTTTAAGTCCAAGTGGATGTTTGTTCCAGATGCAGTAAAATTCCCTCCAGGTGTTCCTTTGATATTACATTCACTAGGATGGGACAAACGTGGGTTCACATTGACCACCAAATTTGAATCATTTCATCCGTGAGTCCAGGTGGACGTTTGTGCCGAATTTGAAGAAATTCCCTCCTGGGGTTCCTGAGGAATCGCTTTCACAAGAAGGAGACGGACGTTGGCCTACGGACGTACAGACAGAAGACAACACGTCTGTATAAAAACAGCAAACCATGAAATGTGAGACAGTCTGTATGAAATCAAGACACATCGTTGAACTTTTCTTCTCACCTGTGAGATGCTGTTTAGTCTCAGTCTGAGCTCACGCCGTTGATTGGGAAACCCGTATCTTGTTGATAGGAGAGTGAAAGAAAAAAATCATTGAATTCATCAATGTTTGTATTGAGCCGACGGCTGATTTATGAGGATTAGTTTATATGATTATAGTGATGCTCACCTAATCCACAGGCAGACAGAGATGACGATGACAAACAGGAAGAGAGTGAGTGTTCTACCGATGCTTGATCTCGATGCACCTGTAATCAAATAGAAGCACTGATGGTTCATTACCGGGTGTTTGAGTCCAAAAGATGTCTGTTCAGGTGGTTCATGTCATGTTAAGTGCAGTAAAAGACTCGTGAATACCGGCCAAAAAAAGCAGATGTGAGGTGGAGTTACTGCGTCCTCTCATGTTCTGGGCTTCACAGTAATAACTCCCACTGTGTTCAGCTCTGAAGTCAGTGATGATGAAGATCTGTCCTGATGCTTTTGGTGAGTCTTCATCCTCCTTGTACCAGGTGTAGTTAGCTGCTGGGTTAGCATCACTGCTACAGGTCAGAGTCACTGAACTGCCCTCCACTACCTCAGCAGAGGGACACACTGACACAGAGGGAAGCTTTGGAGCATCTGGAGGGCAATGTTAAGAGACGCAACTCGTTAGTATTTGAAAAGTAAAGTGGTGTGAGTTTGATTCCATTCATAATATGAGTCCATGCTTTAAGTATAAAACGGACTGCTGGTGATACATAGAAGATGTGTTCTTAGTTTGGGGAAGTGATGCAAATGTGATTCTAATGATACTTTCAAAATATTTATTTTTACATTTGGGGAAACCAAGAACAAACCAAGATTAAAATGTTAAAGCGACAGACTTCAAAACTAAACTTAATGCAGGTATATATATTAAACCTGGTTGATGCAACATGTCTGTGGAATTGCTCCCACCAGCATAAACTTATCAGATAGAAAATTAATCGTACTGTACTTTTTAAAAAGTGACCTGTTGATGTTTTGTACTCACACTGAACATCTAAAATGAGAGACGTAGACTTGATCTCTCCATGTTGATTCTCAGACTTGCAGTAGTAGATCCCTCTGTCCTCAGAGCTGATGGAGGGGAAACGATAGATACCTCCTTCTCCATGAGGACGTGTTTGGTTCTCCTTGTACCAGGTGTAGTTAGCTGCTGGGTTAGCATCACTGCTACAGGTCAGAGTCACTGAACTGCCCTCCACTATCTCAGCAGAGGGACTCACTGACACAGAGGGAAGCTTTGGAGCATCTAGAGATGAATAAATAAATAGAAATAAAAAGAATTGAACTGCAAGTTGCACAAATGCTACATACATGTGTGTGGCATATGAAACAGAGGAGAAAAAACATTTTCTGGTAACTGACCACTGTATGTTCCTTTATGAATTGGAGATTTTACTCACATTTCACATTAACATTGATGTATTTAGACGTCCTCCCCAGCTGGTTCTCAGCTCTACAGTAATACTGTCCAGAGTCAGAGGACTGGATGGAGCTGAAGACAAGCTGAGGTTCTTCACTGAGAGGAGTTTGGTTCTCCTTGTACCAGGTGTAGTTAGCTGCTGGGTTAGCATCACTGCTACAGGTCAGTGTCACTGAACTGCCCTCCACTATCTCAGCAGAGGGACTCACTGACACAGAGGGAAGCTTTGGAGCATCTGGAGGAGAAGATATGAACATAAATCAACTTGAAGATGAGAATACTATTTCAAAATATATATATATATATTGCGTTTTAATTGTTAAGTTAAGTAATTAAGTAATGGACAAACATGTAAAAGGTGATGTCGGTGTTTCTGTCTGTTACCTTGGATTAACCAGATAACATATTAATCACACAGTAAACTCACACAGTGAATCAGAGCGGGACTCCTCGTGTCCTCTGAAAGCACAGGACACGTTGTCTCCGGGATAAAAGTCATCTGTGAAAGTAGAAGTTTCCTGGCTCGTGTTTTTCTCTCCGTTCTTGAACCAGACGTAGGAAAGACGAGCCGCTGGACTGCAGCTGCTCCGACACTTCAGCTCTGCCTCGGTGTGAGACTGGTGGACTGTTACTCTGGTCACCTGCACCTGGAGGGCTGGACGATGTGAATGGTCACCAACTAACCACAGACATTAAGACAGTTAGTGAGGATCACTAGTGATCAGCTCATCTGTACCTGTGACGCTCACAGTTGTAGCAGGTAAACTGCTCCTCCACTCAAAGCTGGCTGTGTTGAATTTGAAGTGGTACTCGGATGAATCTCTCTCTCTCAGGTCGGTGATTCTCAGAGTGGAGCGTCCTCTCTCTGTTTCAAAGACCTGAACACGACCTGCATACCGGGAGTCTTCACTCAGGTCCTCAGGTCGTGTGAGGTACCGCCTCTGATGATGACCAGAACTGAACCAGAATCTAGATTCAACATCATCTTCATGACTGTTGTAAGTGCAAGAAATGTCCACCGATGAGCCTTTGGAGGCGCAGATGCTTCTGTCAGCGTACGTCACTCTGTTGCAGGTCTGACCCACGACACCTGAAATATACAATATCATATTTAATCAGCAGTTACAACTACATCTTATATTGTGTTAACACAGAGCATCTGACAACACTGACCTCAGTCACATCACAGTGTCTGCTCTGTCAACTCAACACTGTAAAAAGTGAAGTACATTTGTGTTTTTACATGGGGCTGTTCTGTGATTGACAGCAGGTCTTGTGTTCCACTTTTCACAGCGGTCAGTTTGATTCCCTCTCCCTCTTGCTAGATTGTGTTGAGAAAAGTTTTAGAGTCGCTGTTTCAAAAAGGAGAAGTGGGAAAGGTTTCACCACAGAATACTATGTTGGTGTTGTGAGAATAAATAAGACGGCGCGTTTGACTTTCATAAGTTTGTAGAAGATGTGTTTACAAGAAGAAGGACGATGGAACAAGTTGCCACTGTAATACTACTGATTATCTAAGTGGAGTGTTGTGGGTGTGTTGATGTAGACGATGAACTGGGCTTTATTTAAAAAAATGTGTGTAAAGAAGGGAGAAAACATGTAAAAACACATGCAGTGATGGTCCACTAGATGCTGCTCTGTTAGAGGAAGACTGTAACTCACACACTGAAGCAGAAGGGAAGTCCTCGTATCCTCTGACAGCACACAAATAGCTGTCTGCAGGATCAAAGTAGTCTGAATATGAAGGAGATGTTTCCTCCACAACTCTCTGTTCGTTCTTGTACCAGATGTAGGACGGACGATCGGGTAGATGACAAGTGCAGCGACAAAACAGCTGAGCCCAGGTGGAATATGATCTCCTCACCTGCACCTGGAGATCTGGATCTGTGAAGAAGAACAAACATTCAAACACACAACAACAAACACAGATGGTGAACATTCGTAGAAATCGTACCTGTGACGGATAAAGTGACTCCACCGGGGACTCGCTTGTTTCTGAACTTGAACCTGTACTCAGCTGAGTCGCTCTCTCTCAGGTCTGTGATTCTTAAAGTGCAGGTGGTCTTATCGCAGTAATACTTCACGCGACCCGCGTACTCCGAGTCCTCTCTCAGATCCACGGGTCCTTCATCCTGCATTTCAGTAAACCACGATATCTTCTCCAGAGGGACAGAACGTCTCTTGGCTGCGGGTGGCTGTCTGCAGCGTATGTCCACTGTGGATCCTCTCACAGCGCAGATCTCAGCAGAGAGGTAAGTCGGCCCGTTCCTGCATCGTGCCGCTGTAACGCAGAGCAGCACCAACACGTTAGAGACCACAGAGTCACGATAGGTCACATCAGATGACTGACTTTCATCTGCAGCGAAGGTAAATATGATTGATGGAAAAGATGAAGAAAACACAGAGAAAGAAGTGCTCAGTTTTACAGGCTGCAAAGGGACAATAGGAGATCTCCCTGTGTACTGAGGCAGCACGTCAGAGAGGCTGAAAGTGGAGTGAAACATCAGAATGAATCATGAAGGCCATAGTGTGAATTCTTAGAAAGGTGTGGTCTGTTGTGCTTGGTTCGTTTCCTCTCTGTGGACATGTGTGAGAACAAAACACAGATGATTGTAGAGGGACACTAAGGCATGGTTCATTATCACAGCTGGAGATAATAAGATCGATAACACACACAAAAAATAACTTCACAAAAGAAATACATTAGTAGACACAATGTTATCTTCTTTTTCTTCTTCTCCAAAACCACTTCCTGTTTAGCTAGAAAGCAGAATGGGGATTTACCTTCATCATTAAAGTAGATTTGTGCATTTTAACAGGCAGCAATAACTATATTTTCTGTTTTTACACTTCAACATTACGAGTATCAGTGACTTTTATTTGAATTAAAGTAAAACAAGAGTTTGGTGTCTGGATGCGCTGTGATGACAGCATCTCTACACAGAAGAAATAATGTGTTGAATGAAGTTTACAGGAAGACAAGTGAATGTCTGCAGGCTGTTGAAGGTCTTCAACAAACTGCATCTCATCACACATCAAATCTGGAAAAGTGGAAAAAACTGAGACCTAAACCAGCCTCCTTCTGAAGTTCCTCAAGTTCACTGAACACGTGTGATAAAAGCACCAAAGTGTAAATGTACAGTACCTGACACGGAGAGAAAGAGGACGACGAGTCCACTCGTTGCTGCTGTTAAACCCATAGCTGCTCATCTCTCTTCTTCATCAAATACTGAGCACCTCCGTCAACTTCGAGAGGATGTGGTCTAGAACACAAGAACCTGGTGAGATGATTGTGGTTGGCACAGTTTTACAAAAAGAGGCAAGATTCTTCAAACCTGGCACGACTTTCATGTGCTTGGAAAACGAAACTTAAGAATACATCTGTGTGTATGTACCTGCACTATGCATAGATATATAAACATACAGGGTATGTTTATATATCCTGAGTTTGGCTAATTACTTTTAAAATCTCACAATCAACAGATCTAGTTGAACAAAACCTGTAAGAATCATAAACGTTTGCTTGTCACAGAGTTTATTTTCTGTAATAATTCCAAAATCAAATGAAAGACTCTCATTGGCTGTTTGTCGAGGCTGACTTCCTGTTAACCTACAAAAATATGTCATCAAACAAAAAAAGTGTGATTCTGTGTGATGTCAGGATTTTAGAGACTGTTAACTAACTGAAATGTGGGTTTCATTTATTTACTTTTTGTCCAAATATTTATACATTTCCAATACTATATGAAAATGACTCTTGACTTTAAAGGACCAGTGTGTGAGGTTTAGTGACATCTAGTGGTGAGGTTGCCTTCAGGTTACATAAAAAGCTGAAAGTGATGAGAGAGAAGCAGCTTTAACTTTTTTAGAAAACTGTGTCAATGAATCTCTGCAGGTTCGTGAAGACTTTTTTGGTCACGTCCCCGATGTGTAAAGGTCTTTAATTGTGACGGTGTTTAAGTCTGAGACGTCTTCATGTGCAGGACAAGAGTCTAACTGTTGAGGAGAGATGAGAAAATAAAACTCACCTCATTCACTCATTGGATCAAAAATGTACACGAGGATGTTTAAGTGGAGACACTACAGGTGAATAGAGTAAAAACATGAACTGATAGATATCACCATGAAACTTCACCAGTTCATTACTCACATTAAGACTATTGTTGTTTGTATTAACGTTTTCTGAAATGTTATGTTTAAATATACAAGTGTTATTATCTAATGGTAACTTTGAGAGTATTTAGGTCTGTTTTATCTTCAATAACTGAGTTGAACAGACTTTAATGGATTTCTCTTCTCCGACAGACGTGATGTGATGACAATCAGTATTTCTTAAAAGCCATTTATTACATTAAAGTTAAATCATGTACATCTGTAACGTACATGCACAGGTACAAATAAAGCATGCATCATGAATATTCTGCTACATGTCGCTGTTACCAAAAACTGACATGTCAAAGCAAGTTTATCTATAAAGCTCATTTCAGCAACAAGGTCATTTAAAGCACTTTACATAAAACTTAATGTAGAAAAAAAACACACAATAAAAGAACGGACTATTAAAAAGAGCGATTCAAGAGCTAAGAGAGTGAAATAAAAACTATAGTTGTAACTTTGTAAAGACTTCAGATAATAACTTTTTATATTGAAGGTCAATATGTCCACTTCAGTGAACTTCTTTCTGTCTCCATCCAGGTGAGTCTCCCTCTGGTTTAACTGCATCTGAAGAAAACCACATGAAGTTATTTCTCAGAAATGGAAGTAGGAAGTTATTCTGAGTTGTTTTTATTTTCCCGATGCAGCAGACTGAAACCGGTCTGACCTTCACACCCGGTCCTCCTGCTCCTCTGAGTCTTCTGTCTGTGCTGCAGTGTTTGAGATGTTCCCATACTCAGGACAAGAGTCTAACTGATGGAGAGAGACGACAAGATGAGAGTCAAAGGCCTCAGAGATGGAATTCAGATGCTTCTGTAAAGTTAGTTATTTTAAGCCAAACAAAGCTCTGTTCCTGAACCTAACTAAGTAGTTGTGTTGCCTGAACCTAACTATGTTATCTTCTGTGAAGACGGAAGTTTGTTTTGAAAAGACTGTGTGGATGTAACGAGCTGAAATTAACACATGTGGCTGGTTTTAGTAGAAAAACGCCCGAAAGATGAGGAGAAATTTATTGAAGGATTTCATACAAACTGTTGTGTGAGGACACGTTGATCAAATACATATTGTTGTCTTTTCTGTCTAATTCTCTCTGATATTTTACAACGATTATTCTACAAATCTGCCATTATTTCCTTTGGAATATCTCTTACTGATAATGTTGAAAAGTATTATTGACATGCTGGCATGCAGAAACTACCCAAGGGGGAGGGGCTTAGCTGAGGGTCAGTTAGAGACGGTCTCCTTTAAATTGCTCTTTGGTACAAAGAACATTTGCAGTAAACGTGGTTGTAAAATGTGTGAGGGTAAATACACATAGGTGGTTCATAAAAAGAAAGATTACTCATAAAGTTACGTGTTAATTATCTTGATGACCTCATAATAATAAGCACAAACAATGACCCTTTGGTAAGTTCTGTCACTGAGGACACATCTCTCTCTCACCTCCACAGTCTCTATGGGTTCATGTGGTTCAGTGGTGGAGCTCACAGCTTTCTTCTTCCTGGATTGAATCCAACAACAAACAAATACCACAAATGAATAAATGAAACATTTAATGACAACTCCAAAACTATTGAAGGAAGCATTCAAAGTGAAAGATCAGTGAGGATTAGTTCTTGTAGTTTTACCTCATCCACAGACAAAAGAGAAGCAGAGACATCGGAATCACAACCACCAGAGTCAACCTGGTGTGATGTAATATCATTGTTGTTGTTTGATCTGGAGCTGGAGACAGACAGTTATGAGATAAACAACACTTTACCTTATTAGAACGGTTTGATTCATGAATAAAACTCTGAATTACAGCAGACTGAATGTGAAGCAAGTAGAGCTGAAGAAAGTAGTTATGATCAGTGAAATCTTCTCCTGCAAAGACTGGACACATTTAAGATGTTTGTTATCTTTTAATAAACTGTTTCACTCACATTTCACATCAATAGAGAAGAATTCAGATCTCTTCCTCCCCAGCTGGTTCTCAGCTCTACAGTAATACTGTCCAGAGTCAGAGGACTGGATGGAGCTGAAGACAAGCTGAGGTTCTTCACTGAGAGGAGGAGGGTCTGGACTTCCATCCTCCTTGTACCAGGTGTAGTTAGCTGCTGGGTTAGCATCACTGCTACAGGTCAGAGTCACTGAACTGCCCTCCACTATCTCAGCAGAGGGACTCACTGACACAGAGGGAAGCTTTGGAGCATCTGTAAATGAATATAGATTATTATAAGTTGATCAATAGCATCTTTATTTAGACACCACAGGCTTCATAAAAGTAAACTTTTTTTAAACCCACCAGTTTGTAGGTTTCTTGTTGAACATTATAAGCCTAAACTCTACTTCATGTGTAGTGTTCCTTTAATAAAGAGCAAACTATTTGACGGATTGATTGTGTCTGCTCCTTATTACCTGTATTTTACTCACATTTCACATTAACATTGATGTATTTAGATCTCTTCATCCCCAGCTGGTTCTCAGCTCTACAGTAATACTGTCCAGAGTCAGAGGACTGGATGGAGCTGAAGACAAGCTGAGGTTCTTCACTGAGAGGAGTTTGGTTCTCCTTGTACCAGATGTATTTAGCTGCTGGGTTAGCATCACTGCTACAGGTCAGAGTCACTGAACTGCCCTCCACTATCTCAGCAGAGGGACTCACTGACACAGAGGGAAGCTTTGGAGCATCTGTAAATGAATATAGATTATTATAAGTTGATCAATAGCATCTATATTTAGACACCACAGGCTTCATAAAAGTTAACCTTTTTTTAAACCCACCAGTTTGTAGGTTTCTTGTTAAACATTTTAAGCATAAACTCAACTTCATGTTTAGTGCTCCTTTAATAAAGAGCAAACTATTTGACAGATTGATTGTGTCTGCTCCTTATTACCTGTATTTTACTCACATTTCACATTAACATTGATGTATTTAGACGTCCTCCCCAGCTGGTTCTCAGCTCTACAGTAATACTGTCCAGAGTGAGAGGACTGGATGGAGCTGAAGACAAGCTGAGGTTCTTCACTGAGAGGAGTTTGGTTCTTCTTGTACCAGGTGTAGTTAGCTGCTGGGTTAGCATCACTGCTACAGGTCAGAGTCACTGAACTGCCCTCCACTATCTCAGCAGAGGGACTCACTGACACAGAGGGAAGCTTTGGAGCATCTGGAGGAGAAAAGAATAAACATACTTAAAGATTATAATATGTTATCATAGAATATTTACCATTTGTATTAATATTTTAGTTTGTTTGTTTCAGACTATCCTATCATTGATCACAGCAGCTTTCCAGAGAGCTGATCCTGGAGCTGTCACAGGAGAGACTCCTGCTGGTGTAAAGTGACAATAAGAAGCCTTTAATCATTTGTAATGTTCAACAACTCCACACATTCTGCTCTTTAGATGCTGCTTGTGTCGTTAGCTGAGTGTGTCCTCTCACTTCTAGCTGTTGTAGGGAGTTATTGATTGTTTCTTCACCAGCTGGCAGATCACTTCTAGTGATGTTCTGTAAATAATTCAGCTGAGTCAGCTAAACAGACTGTATGAAATCATATTATTTTATCCAGCCTCTGTTATTGTAGCAGCACTCATGTTTTCAGATTTATTACCACAAACATGATGAATGACTAACAGTTTACATTCTGTCTCAGTTAAACATGTTTAATTAACTCCAATAAAACACAAACAACACAAAGCAAACAACAGACAGTTCTTAGAAGACTTCAGTGTGTTTACAGCTGTGATGATAATTGTATTGTTGTGTCAGTGTGTGTGTGACACTTCTACATGTAGACTGAGGGGCCGGGGATTGAACCACCGACCCTCTGATTAGTGGACCACAGCTCTACCTCCTGAGGAATGCTGTGCTTCATGTTTTTGGTTCCTCTAAAGTCACATACAGTGTCAGTCTGGTGCCGCCATATGAAGTGTTGTTGAACCTCCACAGGCTGACACAGTGGAGTAAACTTACACACTGAAGGAGAACGCTGATCCTCATATCCTCTGACAGCACAGGAATAGCTGTCTGAAGAACCAAAGTAGACTGAATGAGAAGAAGATCCTGTCTTGATGTAATGTCCATTCTTGTACCAGTAGTAGGAAGAACGATCAGGCAGAAAACAACTGCTGAGACACTTCAGCACCGACCTGGTAGAACCTGATCTGCTCACCTCCACCCGGAGACCTGGATCTGTGAAGAAGGAACAGAAATGTTATTTTATTAAACTGTCAACATTCACACAAGACATTTATATTCTAGTTTTACAGATGTTGAACATTTGGAGATGATTAACATGTGAATTAAAATGTTACCTGTGACGGACAAAGTGACTCCAGGTGAACCAGTATATTTCTCTGTTGGTTGGTTTGTTGTGAACGTGAACTTGTACTCAGCTGAGTCGCTCTTTCTCAGGCCTCTGATTGTCAGAGTGCACGTCTTCTTATAACAAGAGTAGAACACACGACCTCGATACTCAGAGTCTGTTTTCAGATCCACAGGTTCACCATATTTCTCTTTAGTAAACCAGAATCTGTTGTTGATATCACCGTGCTGTATTCTAGATGGGTATGTGTAGCTGCAGTGAATTTCTACTGACAATCCTTTTACAGCACAGACCTCAGTAGAAGAGTAAGTCACTCCCCAGCCATCCTGACTCTGTATCACTGAAACACAGAGCACATCAGGAACCACAGTCAGACTCAGAACATCATCAGAGGACACACTCTCATTAGTGGTGAAGGTGCTTCAGTGAAGCTACGTTTCTCAAAACATCCCACTTTAAGTCAGAGAGAGACAAAGTTGTGTTAAGTGGTTATCCTGCATAATGTTTGTTTTTAAAATACTGTAAATAAATGTTTCTGTTTCATGCCAAAGTGAACAGAGGTATGGAAAAGTATGCAAATCATTGAGTTTTGAATTTATATAATTTAAAGAAACAGTCAACAATGTAAACTTGATATATTTGATCTCTAACTGCACTGAGGCAGAACATCATACAGGCCTCAGTGACGGGAGAACGATGTAGTAAACTTGTCAACTTAAACAGTGAACAAGATTAAAAAAAAGCTGTACATTAAATATTAGAATATTCATGAGATAAAGAGTCGGCTTTGCTCGGTAGCCTTTCTGTCTGCGGTCAGCTGCTGCAGAGTGTGAATGGAAAGTGTAGAGAAATGCGGAACACTGAGGCGTTGGCAAACAGTTTGAGATAACGACCGGTGATGGCTTTCAAGAGGTGACAAAAACACACATTTAAATTAATTACAATCAAAATATCATCAAATTTCCAACATTTAACTTTGCTCTGCTGAATGCAAAAACAAAAATGTAATTAGCAGCATCTGGCATTAAATTAATTATCTGTAACACTCCAGTAATCTGCAAAAAGAGATACAGAAGAGAGAGAGAGAGAGAGAGAGAGAGAGAGAGAGAGAGAGAGTTCAGCTCCAGGCAGCAGTGCTCTCTGCTTGGTTGATGTTTCCATGTTGTAAACTATTGAAGTTTCAAGTCTTTGTCTTTGTTGCACTCGAGTCTAATAGTGAGTGATTGGATGATCACCTACATGGCTCCATATTGGTTATAAAATGTTACTCAGAGAGACACAAACCAACCAGGAAGAGACTGAAAAAGACCAGAAAGAAACATAAAACGACTACAAAGAGATACAAAAAGACTACAAAGAGATACAAAAAGACTACAAAGAGGCAAAGTGATCACAAAGAGATAAAAGCAACTAGAACCTTTAAGATACGACTCTTACAGCTTCTATGTTTAATGAATAGAAACGCTGACTGAACGATTGAAGGAAGTTCCACAGAATGATGAATTTAATTTACAAAATTATTTTGAGCATTTCTTTTGTTAATGTACGTACAGTCATTACTTTCATCCACATAAACACAACTTTACCGTCTTTAATGGAGCACAACTCTTCAGTTTATAAAGGTTATGATGTTAAGGTACAAGTGTACAGAGATGCTGCTGGTGTTAAAAACAGCTCTGTGCTGGTCGTCCTGTAAAGACTTCAATCTAAAGAAAGAAAAGTGAACGTTGCTCCACATTTTATAACATCAGATGTGTTTATTAACTGAAAACACAGCTTCCTCTGTTGTCCTGAGGTGCACTAACGGCCTCACAATATAAATGTAGATGTACAGTACCTTGTACAGAGAGAAGGAAGACAACAAATCCACTGGCTGCTGCTGTTGAACTCATAGCTGCTCCTCTCTGTTAAACCAGCAGGTAGATCAGAAACACTTCATGTCAGTAAGTCACCACAAACATTTCTACTTTAAGAAGGAGGGTGTTGTCTTTGCAGTCAGCTTGTGTATTCTGGGGTTGGTTCAACACTTCAGCAGTGTTAAACAGCTTAACACTGACCTGGCTTCCTTCCTCTTTACATTATTAGTATGCATGAACAGACCAATGACTGTAAATCCTCAAGTTGAAAAGAAGAAATCATTCTTGCTGTTGTTTTGCAAACGATGAATGAACTTCTTGAAATTATTTTGTATTCAAATTACAGTTAGAGATATATATTTACATACATATATGCATTCAAATACTGTATATACGTGTTTTTAATCCCTCCTCCTGTGTCTGTTGTGACCAGAGTTTGGCAAATCATTTTTGAAAATGTCACAAGCAACAGATCCAGTAGCTCAGGGGTGTCAAACTCAAGGCCCGCGGGCCGAATCCGGCCCGCCACGTCATATTATGTGGCCCGCGAAGTTTTAAGTTAGACTTGATAAAAAAAATATCCCCATAGTCGAAATGATGAGATAGAAAGTTGAAGTTATGAGATACTTGAACACACAGTCATAGAAGCAGCTCTACAGTTGACATATAAATGTATTGTGAGTACATTGAAGACGACTTTAAACGTGGCTTTACAACACATGAAATACTTCACGTGGGATTGTGCAAACGCACCCTTGAAAGGATTTTAAGCATTGAACAAAGTTATTGTAATAAGTTATTGTAATAATATTGACCGTGATGCTGATGTGGCCCAGAGTGAAGATGAGTTTGACACCCCTGCAGTAGCGGAACAAAACCTGTACGCATCATCAACGTTTGTTTGTCACAGAGTTTATTTTCTGTAATAATTTCAAAATCAGATGAGAGAATCCCATTGGTTGTTTGTTGAGGTTAACTTCCTGTTGGCCTAAAAAAAACAAACATCATCATACAAAAAAAAAAGTGTGATTCTGTGTGAAGTCAGGATTTTCGAGACTAACTGAAATGTGGGTTTCATTTATTTATTCTTTTGTCCAAATATTTATACATTTCAAATACTATATGAAAATGACTCTTGACTTTAAAGGACCAGTGTGTGAGGTTTAGTGACATCTAGTGGTGAGGTTGCAGATTGCCGTCCATTGGAGAACTACGGTTACCTTCAGGTTACATAAAAATGAACAAAGACTCTCTGGAGTCAGTGTTTGGGTACTAACATGGCGGAGTCCGTGAAGAAGACCTGCTCCTGTGTGGATATGAAGCGCTCCTTTTAAACTCAATGAAAACACAGTAATTCTTAGTTTCAGGGGATTTCTAATGAAAAGATGGTTATTAATATTACATTTCAGTTAAAAGATCCACCAAAATCCTACACACTGGACCTTTAAAGCAGTTCAACAGCGGTGTTCAAGAGATACAGTTCGTCACTGAGCTGGTTTTTGGTCGTGTTTCCAATATGGTTCAACCAAACACATTTGTCCATATAAACCCCTTTTGATGACAGATGACGTACTTCCCACAAATCAGGGATCTCCATGCAGACACCAGGAGTTCATCAGGGCTTTTAGGAACCAATAAATTGGATTCCTTTGAGGACCTTCTTACATCAGAAGTTTTGCGGTGTCATGTGACTTGGTCTTTTCTGAGGTTGAGCTCCGGGCGCCTAATGTTCCTCATGATGTCCGAGTCACAACCCCCCGACTTCAGCGCTCACACACGACCCGTATCCGACTCTCTCCGTCTCACACATTCAGCTGCCGGTGTTCTCGGGCCTCCCGTCCTCCTCGTTCCTGCTTCCTTCTCTCATGAGCCCTGGGTGCTGCTGGGGCTGGGAGGGGACGCGGTTATTAAGGTTGCCACGGTTTCTTATCTCGACCTTGTTGGTCTGCTACGTGTTTGAAGTGGCACTTGTCGCCGTAGAAACAGCCTGTGGTCCGCCAGTAGAAGCACTCGTCGCCGTTTATTGGTGCGCACCGTCTGGACCTGCGTGGACAGAACCAGAACCCGCGTCATATTCAGAAACAATGAACATCAATACATGATGCCAACAGTGCACTTCTGTGTTATACTGTGATTATAGTCTTTAAATCACTGATTGGTGTCGATGGAAGTTCCTCCAAGGAAGCGGGATCTTCTGAAATGTAGTTTGAGTCACAAAAATAATGAGATTTCAGTTTAATTTGACCTTAAATGTAAAGAACAGTTCATGGTGCAAATGCAAAAAAAGAGAGAAAAAAACGCAACTATTTTATTTTAACAAATAGTTTTAAAAGTTGTTGTTTCATGTTTAACTCTATCTTGTGAGGATCATCAATGATCATAATTTATTTATTTAATACGTCACCTAAAATGTCTCACGACATGTCTAATCCCCACTTTAACGTTAACCAAAACGTAAATGCGGGTTCACTCTATAACCCGTAGTGCTGTTAGTCAATCCAGATTGTTTTGGTGTGAGATGCCGAGTGTTGGAGATTTCTGAAAAGAGACATTTGCTGTTGAGTTTTTCCAAACGTGAGTTCCATCTAGTTCCATCTAATTCCATCAACAAGAGGCAACTCACACCAAAACCATCTAGAATGATAAATAACGCGACAGGATATGATGTTGGGGGTGACCTGTCCCTTTGATACTAATCTCTGAAGCCTAAAGCAACTCAAAGACGTGAAAGTGGGTAACAGAATCCTCGACTTTGTAAGGAACCAAAGTGTTCATCTGCAGAGGGATTTGTGAAACAAAGCACCACAGAGATCCAGGTTCAGAGTGAGATGCTGGGTACCCTGCGGCTGCTGAGCTCTGCTGTGGTCCTGCGGCGTTGATCTTTTGCATGGGGGGGGACACGGTGCGCTGGGTCCAGCGCTCTGGGTACCTCATCACCAGCTTGCAGCTCCCCAGCTCCACGCCCTGGACAGGAGGGAGACAGCACCGTAAAGTACACCCGAGACATCGACGAGGACAAACGTCACGTCGGGTTCGTTCAACGTTCACCTCTCACTCACCTGCAGCTCCTCCAGGGCTTTGGCAGCGATGTTGGCGTTCTTGAAGTTGACGAAGGCGCAGAAACGCTCATGAAGAACCCGGATGCTCTCTATCTCACCGACCCTGTAATCATGGGAACGCAGAGCCTTTAGAACTACAGCAAAGCCGTGAGGCACAGATCTGCAGGAAACGTCCTTCATGTCCAGTGTTCACAGCTAATAGAGTCATTATTATGAGTACAGCAGTACACCAACCATTCTACTTATGGTAGAAATACCACTACAACTAGTAGTACTACTGCTACTCCTGCTGCTGCTACTAAAGCAAGTATTACTTTCACTACCTGTGGTACTATAAACAGAGCCACTACTACTACAAGTATTACTTTAACTACCTATGAGACTATAACAGAGCCACTAATACTACTAGTAGTAAAAGTAGTACAGAAACTAACTCTAAATAATAAAGCTACTACTACTTAAAGTACTACTTTAACTACATCTGTGACTAAGCTAAAGCCAATTCCTTTTTACCAACTTACCTCTGTAACTACTACCATTTAGAAATGTTAAATATTGATATTGTTGCTGATAAATATAACTACTAAAGATTTCATGGTGGTTTTAGGTAATACCAGTTTTTCTCATTTCAGCGCAACACAATTGTTTTTCTTTTTAAAAAAAGATTTCTGTTTATCAACCTGTGATGCTTCATGCAGATGTCTTAAAGTGATTATCTCAAATATTTTAATTTAAATAAATGTCTGTTAAGTTAACATCGATCGCTGAATGAGGTAACACACGGATGAAAGTATTGCAATATTTAAATATCTGCAGTATTACGAACTGGGTGTCTGTTGGGACATTAAGTTACTGCTAATGCAAACTGAACGTTTCCTGCTGCAGCTTCACATTAAAAGCATTTAACCTGCAAAACAGAAGTTGACATTTATTGTGAAGTAGTCACAGGAAATGTGTTTATCGGTGAGCTCGACACTGACTTGATATCTATTTTGGTCATAAAAGCAGATCACAGCTGCTCACAGAATGATGGAAAAAGGTCAATTATGTCCTCATTTCCTTATTAAAACGACCATAGTTCGTTCAAAAGAAACAGAATGTCCAGTTGGAGCTTTTGATCACCCTTCAGAGAACAACTTTATGTGAAGTCCATCTCCTTATTGCAGTTGTCCTGAAACAACTAGATGGGCTTCAGTTGACCTTATTCTGTTGTTGTTTACCCCTAAAGACTGAATTCATGACTCCAGGCTAAATATGCAGCATGTCCTCGCACACACTCAGTGTTTTTACATTTTAAAGACATCCAAGACGTCTTTCTCTGTCACTGCCAATGTGATGTTCCCGACCCACAGAGAGCGACAGCTCCTGGAAGACAGGAAAAGGGGAAGTCAGCAGGAGACAAGAAAGAAGTTCATGTTTACATTATATTATCATTTTCTTTACTACACGCAGCGTACGCAAGATAACAATTAAAAAGAATAACTAACAAAAGGAAAGAGGATTGATTTGCTTCATGTTTTGAATGAGACTGTTAAACAGTCTGTCTTACAGATACGTACCCACTCTGGTCCTGCTTCAGTGCTGGAAGTAAAGAGGAGACGACAAAAAACAGAGCATCAATGAGATGTGTTTAAAACGACGAACCACTGCCGTCTGCTGTAAAATACACTAATGTGCTGACACAGCACTTACTGTAACATCATATCAATAAACATCATTTTCATACACTGGAGCTCCATCAACACCATCTACAGTTCATGCAGCATGTCTGTTTAGTACTGCATGTCTGCTTTAGTCCAGATTGCTGATACATCTTCATACTGAATATATTCTACTCTGTAAACTATATATTTCTCTGCCATAGTGTGGTGTTCATAGGAAAATAGATAGTTTATGTCTTACTGTCCACGTATTTAATAATCTTTACACATATTAAGTGTTGCCGGTCTCTGCTGTCTGATGTGACTGGAGCAGAGAGCGGTGCTGCCCCCGTGTGGACACGAGCGGTGCTGCGGCTGAGCTCTTACTTTGGGCCTCTGGTGAGGTGACGACCGCCTGAACGGTGGTGAACTTCTCCAGCAGCGCTTCACTCTGCTCCTCCTCGAAGCCCAGCTCCTGCAGGGAAAGTCAAGAGGTGAGAACGTTAAAGTCGCCTCACGGAAACGTCTCTTTACTTTTTCAAATGCACTCAAGAACGAGACTTCATCAACGTTCAGACGAGGACGAGGACGCTCAGCTCTAACCGACCGCCTCAACCTGGTCATCAGAGCTAGAAAACAATCTCAACTCTTGTACGTCCAGACTGTTGGTCCATGTTGACCTGTGAACAGCCAGCTAACCACATGTCTTTATTCACCACAGTTCATTTGGTTTGGATTTAACATGTTGAAATGATGTTCTTAAATCAATTATAACCACAAATACAAAAAAGAAAAAAAGCCTGCAGAAGCTGGAACTGGACTGATTTCAGCTCCTGGTTTTATGTGCACGCTTCAGTTCACTTGAATTCATAACGTTTTTGACGGACGCCTCGGTTCTGCTCACCGTGAGCTGCAGGACGCGGCAGGAGAGGAGTTTACTGGAGGCTTCTTTACAGAGATGATCCAACTTCAACACCTGCTCCATGGCCGCCTCTGCTTCACTGAACCGCTGGAATACACACACACGCACACACACATAAATACACAGGCGTACACACACGCACACACACACGCACACACAGACACACGCACACACACATAAATACACACGCGTAAACACACGCACACGCAGACACATGCACACACACACACACACGCATAAATACACACGCGTACACACACGCACACACACACGCACACACAGACACACACACACGCATAAATACACACGCGTAAACACACGCACACGCAGACACATGCACACACACACACACACACATAAATACACACGCGTACACACACGCACACACACACGCACACACAGACACACACACACACACGCATAAATACACACGCGTAAACACACACGCGTACACACACACACACGCACACACACATAAATACACATGCGTACACACACACACACACACGCGCACACACACACACACAAATACACACATACGCACGCAGACACACACACGCGCACACAGACACACACGCACACACACACACAAATACACACGCGTACACACACAGACGCACACACACGCACACCCACGCTCACACACAGACACACGCGCACACACACAAATACACACACACACACGCGCACACACACACAAACACACGCGCATGCACACCCACGCCGCACACCCACACACAGACACACGCGCACACACACACAAATACACACACACACGCACGCACACACACACGTGCACAAACGCGGACAAACACACACACACATCATTTTTTACACTACGCAGGTGTGTTTAAAAAATATATATATTGTAATAAGATACATTTTAAGTCCAAATGCTGAATCACAAACTGCTGAATATAATTCTCTGCAGGAACGCATTAGTCTGTCGTGAGCTGACCTTTAACCCCATCAGAGCACACCCCTTACGGAAGTACCCCTTCGGCCAATCGGGAGCCAGCTGAATGGACCTCCGAGCGTCTGCGAGGGCGGACGAGTACTGCTCCAGACACCAGTAACAGTACGAGCGGTTTCCATAGAACCTGTGGGAGACGCGTAGAGACACTGATGTAAAACCAACGTGAACGTGAGGAGGAGAAAGATGAAGGCGGTGCCGTCAGGAGAGGACAAGGGTCGCTGTCGCTGAGCTCACAGGTCAGAGGTCATATCTCACCTGTGGTCCTTGGGGTTGCAGTAGATGGCTTCTGTGAACATGTCCACCGCTTCGATGTACTGGCCTTGCTCGAACATCTGAATGCCCTGCACTGGAGAAAGCACACACACACACACACACACACACACACTTTGAAACTATCTTTCCCTCTCACACACTTTCTCTACCGAGGAAATATTCTCTGTGTTCTGTGAATTATTCTTAGTAACCAGAGCTTTGTTCTTAAAAAGTAACTCTGTGAAGTCTTTCACAGCTTTGAGCGCAGAGATATTATGGAATGTGAGAAAATATGTTTTTGTAATTTGGGTGAATCAGCATTTAAAACTTTGCATTAGCAGCAATGTCAGTAAACAATACCTTAAGTTATTCTATGGTTTTATGTCTCAGTAAAGTTTTAATATCTATCCCTGATCCATTATTGAAACTTTGCCTCCAACACAACATATTAAAGCTACGACCAGGAACTCTCGTTTAGTGTTGACTTTGGCGGCCCCTGTGGACAGAAGCGGTAGTGCTTCAGAGCAGCAGAGTCCCTTTGGAAGTCCCTTTAGGTCTGACAGTCTCAGGTTAACACTGCTCATTAGCGAACTTAAAAAAGTGAGAATGAAATATGAAATTCACACAATATTTGGAATCTGATGGACTGAATTATCCTAAACAATGTAAATATGTGTTTATCTTGTTCATTAGTTATTAAAAAGGGCACAACGTGTATCTAAAGGTCAGAAATCGATTCACCTGTCAGAGACTCCCCCCTCCTCTTCATTTCTTCTGTGCTCTCCATCTGCAATCACATCAGTTCTCTTAGTACAGTGCGTCCAAACCCAGACCGAGTGACCGTTCTATCTGGACCCATGACCAATTTCAGATAAATGACCATGAATAAATAATAATCTTCCTGGAGGGTTTATTTTTTCTTGACAGTGCTAATTTGTTGGAAACCGATAATGTAGGTCTATTAAAAAATGTATAAAATCAAAGGTAAATTGGACATTAAAATAATTAATTAAGGTACAAAACATTTAATTAAATGTCCTCAAAGCTCCAGACTCCATTGACAGAAACAGTAAGCTTTCCACTGTTGCAACAATCACCAACTCTGGTTATCAGGGATGGGTGATTTTATGATGGGTGTGTGTGTGTGTGTGTGTGTGTGTGTGTGTGTGTGTGTGTGTGTGTGTGTAGGTGTGTGTAGGTGTGTGTGTGTGTGTGTGTGTGTGTGTGTGTGTGTGTGTGTGTGTGTGTGTGTGTGTGTGTAGGTGTGTGTGTGTGTAGGTGTGTAGGTGTGTGTGTGTGTGTGTGTGTGTGTGTGTGTGTACCTGGCTGCTCCGGGCCTCGTTCTCCTTGTTTTCTCTGGAGATCTGTGTTGCTCTGCTCTTCAGGCCTTTGAGTTTGATGTGGCTGGCGGCGTTGGCCACAAATGCGCTGCTGACATCCCACTCTGGCTCCTGAGACACAGCAGAGTGACACACAAACACTTGATGCAACAGGCTGCCGACATGTGATAACTACAGACAAGTCTATTAATGCTTCATTGTTTTTAACGCCCTTTTAACTCTGCGTTGCAGCGCAATTGGAGCAAAAGCTCCGCCAGTCTGCGTTTGCTCTCGGCAGCTCAGATTCTGGACCGAGTCTCCGCAAAACACTGTGAAGTCTACACTATTAAATGTACACCGTTCACTGTTCTGGACGTCATTTTTGCTGTTGAAAAATGTAAAACGAGGACATTTTTTGAGCGACATTGCGCCACACAGCTGCCAAAGCTGACAGTAACACTCCGCAGTTCTTCCTCATGCCAGGTGAGTCACTGAGATGCAGAAGAACAGCAGATTTTGCAGCTGCGCCCCAGAGAACATCTGTAACACCTGCAGGCGTTTTCCACACTACAAACTCAACTCGCACAGGTCGAGATCAGTTCGAAAATCCGCAAATTTTCCTTTTTATTAAGCACATGTGGCATGTTGCTGTCAAATAGGGCAACGCAAGCGAATGCTAGTTCGCCCTCTTGAGATGTATTAGTTTAAATGACACCACACCCAATACAGTTTGTCATTTTGCCAAAGCAAACTTCAAAGCAATTATATTTTACGAAGAGCATTCGACCAAGTTTGGTTTGATTTGGTGTCTCGCTCATAAAACGCTTCCAACAGGATGTTCAAAACACACGGCGCAGGAGGGTTAGCGCTGTTCCTTCGCTGGCCTAAATCCTCGCTCACTCTTGTTTCATTGCTTATTTTATTATTTTGAAGGACTGGAACGATGGCTTCCACCCACCTCCTCCGAGGTCCTGTGCGGCAGCAGGCCGTTGCTCGTGTTCCCTGTCGTCACACCGGCGGCGGGCACCGACTCAGCGATGCATTTGTTTCTGTGACGAACGGCGGTCCACTCCTCCTCGCTGTCACTCTCTGACACCGCTCCGGCGGCTTCCTCTTCCTGTTCACAGTGAAACGCATTGTTTGAAAAAATTAGCCCCAGAGGAGCAGAAGTCACATATTCTTCCTGGAGGTTTATGGAGGTAATAAAGCGTGTAAGATAACAGCAAAAAGAATAACGTTGGGCAACGCATTCAATACATAACCTGGAGTGACAGGTCGTAGAGTCTAATCTCCCGATTGTAGGTGTATAGAGGCCCATTTCCAGCAACTATCACTCCAGAGTTCTAATCGCCTCAGAAGACTAACTGATGATTAGAAAACCCTTGAAAACAGTTATGCTGTGAGAGAAGCTATAAAACTGGCCTTCCTTTGAGCTAGTTGAGTATCTGGAGCATCACATGTGTGGGTTGGATTATACTCTCAACATGGCCAGAAAAAGAGAACTTTCATGTGAAACTCGCCGTCTATTCTTGTTCTTAGAAATGAAGCTAATCCATGAGAGACATTGCAAAGAAACTGAAAATTGACACGAAATTGTCTGGGTGACCCCAAACTTTTGAACGGTAGTGTGTGTACACACATGATTCTGTGTATAAATATGGAGATAAAGACGATATGAACATGTAGAAACATCAGCAGACGCTCGTATTCCCACCTGCTCAGAAGCGTCCTCCATCCTCTCCTCTCTCTCCAGCTTCTTCCGTTCTTTCTGCCTCTGAAAGGAGACACGGACACGCGGGTGGCGGCGGAGATGGAACAGAGACGAAGCACGGACACCGGTGGAGAAAGCAGACGTGCAGTCGGGGCGTGTCGCAAAAAAAAAAAGTTAAATAAATATGAACGGCTATGAAAGAGGGTGTGGACGAATACATGGAAGCATGGGGATGACAACGCAGTAACAACTGTGGAGTGGGTGTGAAGACGAGGTGGGTCAATAAAAAGGTGCAGCGGAGGAATATATGAGACACATTCGTGTTAGTTAGTGGAGGAATCAGAAACAGTAAACATCTGATATTTATTCTTACGTTTCCATTTTGTTACTTAGTGGATTTTTGTTTCATGATATTTCATTTTACTAAACACATTATAGTTTGTTCTGTTTCTAACTTCATACCTTTTTAAAAATATGAAAGACACAAAGAACTTCCAGATTAAGACGAGGATTCATCACAGATGCTGCTCACTTCAGACTGAAACGAACCGTAGTTTAAAGTCTGTGTGATTTTGACAACATGGAGCTAAAAATCATACGTGTGTGTGTTGAATTATATTTTAAAATTCTGTCCAGTTATCCGCTATTCGTTCATTCAAGTTTTTAATCTACGGTTTCCGGTAGCAGTCCGTTGGCTCTGGTGCTGTGATGTTCTTGTATTTTTTGGTAGCCTTGAGGTGCATCGTCCCCGTCAGTCCGACTGAATTCCTGTTACTCACTTTCCTTTTAGCTCTCCTCCTCTCGGCTCTCCTCCTCGTTCTCTCCTCGTCATCCAAACCCTCCTCGCCGCTCAGCACCGCCTGCTGCAGACACACAAACACACTCAATGTGCAGGTGACTGAAGATGAGCTTCTAAACTGTCATAAACAAAGTAATTTGACTTCTTTTTATTAAATATGGGCACTCATTCTGAGTACTAACTAATCCATATATATCTATGCAGTACATATATATATATATATATATATATATATATATATATATATATATATATATATATATATATCATAGCAGCCTTTGAGTCTACCTGTGATGAGCCTTGGTCTCCTCTTCGGTCTGTCAGGTCAGGAGCCTCCATCTCCTCCTCACATGGTCCTAAAGACACACACAACACACAGCCAATGAGCTCTGTGCACAGTTTACAAAGTCTCCATATGAGTGAGAGAGAGAGAGAGAGAGAGAGAGAGAGAGAGAGAGAGAGAGAGAGAGAGAGAGAGAGAGAGAGAGAGAGAGAGAGAGAGTGTGTTGACAGACATTCCTCATGTAAATGAGGTGATCTCGTGGCAGCTTGTGATTGGACGATGCAAACAGAAAGGGAAAGAGTGAACCTTTGTTTCCTCTGATGTTCAGTGGTTTTGAAGAATGACAAACATTCAGCTTCATGAGCAGCACTGACTGGAAGAACAGAACTGTACGTAGTCAAATAGTGGCTGTTATACAAAGATCATCCAGAGATGCAATCTGCTCAAATCAGCAAGAGTCCAAATGAGGCCGTACAACAGCGTCACGTACTTAATGTGCTTCATTCTGCATCACGTGCTCAGCACCTTGATGACGACACAGACAAATCAGTAAATGATGTTGTAATTCTGTAGTTTCGTCAGTAAAGAATAAAGTGTGTCTGTGTTTAGTTATTCCAAAATAAATTCAATAAAAAAGGTATAAATTAAAAATGATAAATGTTAACGTGTAATCTTGACGATCTTGCCTGAAGAGATGAGGAATCAGTAATCTCTTTGAAACCACTTCTTCAAACACAGACCGGCTTCTATGTGATGTCGTCGTATATATATATCTATATATGTATATATAATATTTATTTCTTAGTTTATTTTTATTGTATCGACGTCTCACTGAGCTTTCTGTTATTATTGTCTTGCTTGTAAACTCTGTTTTTAAAAGGTGCTATAAAGTTATTATTATTATATTATTATTTCTGATACACAGCAGGCAGGCGAGTGAGTCGTCGTCCTGCTGACTCACTCATGACTTCTTCATGTTTGTAGAATAAATGTAACTTAATGCATCAACACATCCAAAGTTTGGGATGGAGACCAATAAAAGGATTAAACGTGATGTTCTCTCGACAGAAACGAGTGTGTTCCATAGACTGTAAAATTCTTTCTCTCTGGAAACATGGAAAGATATCTTGGAATATTAGTTTATGATAATCTTTAAAATGTGTGTAAAGTAATTACCCTGCACTGGCACAATCTATTGTGTTCAAATTAATATCTCCAAGCTAACGGCGTCGTTTTCTATCGATTTCAGTTCCTCACGGTGTCTTCAAAGCTCATCATGTAGAGAGTTCATCTCAACCTGTGGAGAAACTAAAAGTACACCGTGAAATGTCCAGCCGACACTCTGTTCTCCTCAAACACAAGATGGGGACAGAAGGGAGGCGAGGGGAGAGAACTCCCACACGGAGCAGTTCCCCGTCCGCTCAGAGAAACTTCAGGAAGCAGAAACGGACTTTTTGGCTTTAAGAACCACAACAGCGCCTGACTCACAGACAGGAAACAGGAATAACCAGAGCAGGAGGGAGGGAGGGAGGGAGGGAGGGAGGGAGGATGTTGCTTGTTTTTGGAAAAGCATCCACATTTAGCCAAACGTCAAATTATAGGTTTGAAATCGAAACACATTCAAAACGTAAAATCACTTCCATGCAGACAGACTCGGGCTCTTTGGAGCTCTTGAGCACAGCTGCCATTAATAACGCAGTGACTTTTCAAAACCGAGGTTAACTTTAACAAAATAAAATTAAAATGTGCAACAAAACAACAACAGTAAGGGGTCGATTTCTGTACCGCTGTACCCAGAGTTCCTAGGATTTCTAACAACAACGCAGAAGATCATAAAATGGTGTTTATGCACATGATGGTGTTACGTGCTGATGTGCAAACATCCGTCTAGAATTCACTTTGCATTCTGGGACATTCGGGTATTAATCTGTTGCCACATTTAGATCGGACGGCTGCTGCAGCTGGAGTCAGACGACGACATTTTTAATGATGAACTTGCATTTTAACGGGATTCATTGAGCTAAAATATCCACACAGAGGATTACACACCGTGGGAACGTCGAAGTACTCTGCAGGTCTCCACATGCACCACAAAGGTATTGTGCATGCATAATTGATCAAATGGCAACAATGCACTGAGTCTGACGCTACAGTGAAAATAGTTAATATCTGCTGCTTTACTTCAACTAGAAAAATGCTGAAGGGAGGTGGGAGTCAAGAATGAGCCGTGTGTAACGAACCGACGGGTTACTGTTTGATATGAACCGCCTGCTCTGAGCTCTGGTGCTCAAGGCCGCCGGGCAGTGTGGCCTTGAGTTTCCTCCCCTTCTTTTATCACAAACTCATAACACACACACACACACACACACACACACACACACCTCGCTCTTCTCAACATCAGTGTTTGTCTTTCTGTGCATGTGCAGAGAGTACGAGAAGAGAAGACTTCAGGACTGCAGCTCCACCTTTTAACTGATTCATCCAAATGCAACACGGCGGTGAAAGACTTCCAGAGAATCTTCACGTTAACACAAACAACTTCTGTGGTGTTCGCGTATAGAGACAAACCTACATATTCTCAAATGAAAGTAATTATTCAAATAATGGCGGTCAGTACAGAGTAATAAACACACATCAACAGCCACTCGCTGTTTATCTGAGAAACAGAAGCGCTGTTCTCACACACACTGCGACGTCATTTCGTTTGATTCTGTTTTGCAGTTTTTCGCAGCATTAAAAAAGGAAAGTTGGCACATTTTCAACCTTATCTCAACCTCTCCAAGGTATGTGGTGTGAAACCCCCCCTGCAGATGTTACTGATGTTCTCTGTGAACTACAGAGCGCTACCTTCACATTCGGTACCCGTGGGGAGGTTTTTGTATTTCTTTGACGTCGCGGTGTGCCTTTGAAGAAGGAGCGAGAGTGAGAAAAAGAACAGCGTCTAGAGCCGGAATATTTTCACACGTTACTCTGTGAATGAAGTATTTATTTTGACCAAAAACAGAGTTACTGATTGTTACGGAGTAAAAAGCTAACCAAGGAGAGAGTTTCAGTGTCTTAGTTTGGTGTAAATTCAGAAAGAGTTCAGTTGTATCTTTCGGTTTAGGTGTAAGAATATTTCCTTATTAATTGTATTTGTCAACCGTAGCGCAATGCATCCTGGTACATGTAGGCACAGCCGGCACAGCGCCGCATTGTCTTTCTCTGTCCATATATAGTACTTCTTCAGTGGACGACAGTTACCATCAGCACTGATTGGACATCCACACAAAAGATGGCGATGTTTCTCTCTCAGCTGAGGGTTGAAGGTTTTAGTGGGAAGTTAATCCTCAAACGTCTCATCTTCAAGGATTTCTTTATTTGTTGATAGCGGCCGAAACAACAGCCAACAACACTAAAACGGCTTTTCTGTGTGACACAGCGTCTCTGTTCTTTCCCCTTTAAAAAGGTGAATAAAGTATTTCTTTGCGAATGCATTTTATTCACGTTAAGGTCGACTTTCTATAAGATACGGTGGCTCTCCTCCACAGTAAAACACGGCAGCAAAGCCTGTCCTGTTCCAAATAAAGGCCAATATTTAAACGTTTACACAATTTAAGATTGCTGAACCAATAAAGAAAATATTCAATACAAGCATGGGTCATATTTCAGACTTTATAATGCATTTTAAGGAGGAAAAAGAAACGTGAATAAAGGGTTGAAAAACGATATTTCCCTGCTGGAAATGTGAACGTGACAGCACAGACGAACCAAAAGGTCATTTGACTCTCATGCAAAACCAAGTAGGACAGCAGCATTACCTTCAAAAGGGGCGTGGTCTCCTCTCTCTCTTTCATTAGCTTAATCATTTCAAGGAACAGGAAACTCAGGGCTAATGAGTCACACACACACGCACGCACGCACGCACGCACGCACACACACACACACACACACACACACACACACACACACACACACACACACACACACACACACACACACACACACACACACACACACACACACACACACACACACACACACCCAAAGAGAAACAAACAAAACAAATACAAAATCAAACATGCTTATAAAACTAGAGTGCTCTTCCTCTGACTCATCATCATTCTTAATTCTTGAGACAAACGAGGTCACCCGAGGTCTGCGAAGGTGCGGTGACTTTACGCTTAGTGTCGGATATTTGTATCTTTCTGATTTAAAAACACACTTTGAGGTATTTAAAGTTGCTTTTATCTCAGTCAGAGCTGAATATTCATTGTGATTACTAATATTACAGAATGATGGACTCAATGTCTACATACTTGCTACTTGTTTTCAGGGATTTCAACCGTTTATCACGATGTTAAATACATAGATTTTTACATTTATTACCGTGTTGTTGTTTAGTGAAAGAAGAACGTGAGCTGCAGCTGTCGGTGGCAAGTAGACCTTGAGTCCAGATTATCTTTTCAAATCAGTGACCACGGCCGATACGACACGTCTTTCATGACTTTAATTTCTTTTTTTTTTTTAAACATAAAGTCATTTCATGTTTATTTTTTAGCTCCTGCTAATTCCCGATGCTCGTCCCTCGAAGCACCTTTAAAAGAACAAATATAAAACCACGTGGCGTGTTTTGTTGTCCTATTAGTAACAGCAGTACAACGTGTTTGCATACTCGTATATACAGTACATACACATTCATAGCATACACATAACCCCCCACATCTTACATGTATATATACATCACTGCATCAAATGTGATGAACGTCCCATGATGAAGAGCATGGGATGTGGTTGAAAGTCGTAAAAAAAAAAGCTAGTAAGTAGACCTTGAGTAAAGATCGTTGTGTCAAATGAAGTCAGTCGCCCTGAGGCAGCACTGAGGGAGAGAAAGCGACACATCTTTCATTCCTCTGAAAGCTGTTTAAACACGTAAAGTAACGATGAAGACCACAAGATGACATAGAAAGCTCCGGAAAAAGACAGTAACTACAGTTTGTTTTTGATAAACAAACTTCCAAAGTAAAGAATTCACTTTCCTGCTGATACCAAACATTATTCCACGACACAAGATAAAAACACAAGTGCATATGAAGACATGCGAGGAGATGAAGCGAGAGCACGATGTACGGGGAGCGAGGCAGTCCGAGGACACGAGGTATGATGAACACTGACGTCAGATAAATCTAATTTATGACTGGAAGAAATAAACGACAGGAAGAGAAGATGTAGGCGTTCGTACAAACACAAATGTCCGGCTGCCCGAGGCCGAGCCGCAGGCACCGAGGACTGCTCTTCAAAACACACGTTTCAGTCAACAAGCGCCGGGTTTATCAGTCAGAGCTTGTTCAACAAAGATGATTAACACGAGTGTGATCATGCAATAATAACGTTATGTAAAATTCAGAAGAGAAAGGTCATTTATGAGACAGAGTGAATATTTAAATATCAAAAGACGGACACACCGTTCTCATGTGTTCCTTCTTTTGGGAAGGGTTATGAAGGTGAAGGTTACTCACCGAAAGACTAAAACTTTTGAATCCTAACTTGAATTAAATGCTAATTATGTTACAATCTAAACACGTCTGGTGTATCTCCAGCTGATCCTCTTCCTGCTTCGCGGTCTGAAACTTGTATTTCAGGACGTTGTGCTTGTTTCTTAAAATGTCATCGGGACAAGGACGGGCGACGGGAGTTTGTTAAGTTCAGGATTTCCCTTCCGGAGATTGTTTGGTAGACGGCGGCCAATAGCAACTCCTTTTTCCCCCGAATGGTTATGTTTTTATTGAAAGAGTGTTACATTGTTTAAGAGTTTAGCGGCGGGAAGGCGGCCAACATTTAATGTAAAACACCGTAAGTCATTCATAACAACATATCAGGACCACATCTGCATGGTCTTTCCTAACACTCGCTGTAATATTCAGCTTTATAATGTTTTGTGGAACCCAACTATCTTCAGTATAGAAACAAGGTTTATGGGATGTCAACTTCAGGTTTTGGCTGAGATGTCAATGAAGCTTTAAAATTCAACCGTTGTCCCGTGAATGACGGAGGCCTTCTCAATCAGGTGAACATTTGAGCGCTGCAGCTGTGGTCAAACCAGTTTCCTGACATTGTTGTCGGGTGACGGCGACTCATTTGCCAGTGAAATAAGTTTCGGATGGATTTTTGACGTGCCGCCAGTCATGAAGGTCATAAAGCACGAGGAAAGCCCCGATCATTTCACAAGTATCGACACACAAAGAAACACAAAACATAAATAAAAAGGCTGAAATATGCAAAGTGATGCGAATACGGTGAAAAGGAGTCGGCCAGTAGTAACAGGTCTGTTTCCCTTTCCAGCAGTTTCCTCTCCTGGTTGAGTATATAATGAGTTATAGATTAACGTTATAGTTACAAACATGGCTGCTTGGGGTTTCTAATGCCATGTGGGTTGGTCATTTCATATCTCCATGAAGATAAGATATGACAACATATTACATAGACTGAGTATAAGAAGTGGGCGGAGTCACCGTGGTTTTGTGAACTGACGTTTTGATTTTACCGTCACCATCTTGGATTACGCCCGTCGTCAATCTTTGCTTTTTTTTGCCACCGATGAACGGTGTGACCATCTCTGGACTGAGGAGAAGCGACGTAAAGATGCCGTACACGTCTCTGGTAGAGACCTGTCAATCACTGTGTAGCCCCGCCCCTAAAGCATCCCCTGCTTTATGGTCTGTTTGACTCTAAATGGACCATCATTTACTAAATGAACATCATGCTGTATTGAAGAAGACTTGAAACTAGAGATTGAGACCATAAACTCATGTTTACAATGTTTACTGAGGTAATAAATCAAGAGAGAAGTAGAGTCATTTTCTCATAGACTTCTATACAACCAGACTTCTTCTTGCAACCAGAGATTAAGATTTATTCATTTAATTTACTTAGAAATTTGAGTTTGTGTGTTCTCGTTATTATTTAGACGACGTAATTGTGTCTCACGATATCTCGACACATGATTTCATCGCGCTGGGATTCCAATGAAAGATGATTAATCATCATATTAAATTATCGTCCAGCCGTCGCTCTATTTCTCAAAAGTCAAACCACTGAAAAGAAGAAAACGCAGGGAAGGCTGTGTTTGATGCCCAACGGGGGGAAAACTGCGAGTCATCACTAAATCACACAACACAAGCAGAGTTAAGAAGAATATGATGGAAGCTACCACGAAGACAAACAAAGGAAACGCAGCTACAACAAAGACTGGGAAACAACTTATAAGTGGATGAAGCCGGTGGAAGGGGATTCTCAGAGAGTCTCAACCTGAGGGCAACACACAGAGATGTTACGAACTAAGGGGCAGAATAGAAATGTTTATTTATTTAAAGCTGGATAGACATTATATCAACACGTTAGACTACCTCTCAGCCTCGGTAGGTAACTGGTGGTCCTGGTTTGGATTTGTTTCCAGAGAACACAGGACTCCAAGTGAACGTACATTTCACATCATTCCAGCGGTGAATACCAGGAGGTGTTGTGTATGATGAGTGTGACATTGGTGCCTGCACATGTTGTTCTTTCGAGGGCAACAGCATGATCTAGTTTGGTGCAACACAAACAGCTGGTGCATTGAAGACCAATGTGTCAAATGCATCTTTAACAAATGTTAGTTTGGGATGTATAGTTACAAGCTAAACCTGGAATATTTAGCTGCACTGTATCAGTGAGTTGGGAACTTGGGGTTCATGTGTCTCGCTCGGGAATCGAACCGACGGCCTTGGGGTTAATTAAAGTACTTCTAGTAATACTTTTTAAAACTTTGTATCGTCACAAAGCATCATATGTAACTGCAAAACTAAGCTGATACTGTTGATACGTGAAAACTTTGTGAGTTCATCCGTAATTATATATATATAAATATACATACAGTATATAAATATACATACACACATATATGTATAAATAATAATAAGCTCAGAGCTACAGCTAGCTCTGGTGGCATTAATGTCTACACTCACAGCCAAACTTCCTCTGTGAAATACTGTATGTTGCAAATAAAGTGTCTTTTATACATTACATGCGTTCACTGCAACCACAAAAATGTGAAAGTCTGACATTAAACCAGAACTAGCTTCCCCTGTCCTCACAGTAAAGTAAATACAAGAAAACAAACAAAGGAAAACAACAATTGAGAGAGAACTTTTAACTAATTAGTATCCATTAATATAAACAGTTTCAGCAGATGAATCATCTAAATGATGCTGTTAGTGTGCACAGCACAACCTGTTATCAAACAGACTCAGAATACACGCCAATTTACTTTTAATTGGTTAATTTCACCAGTTTGTCTAACGTTATTTTAGAGGCGTTCACGTGAAATACATAGTGTCGGAAATAACAGTGCTGAATCACAGCTGACGTTAAACTGAACCACCTGTGGCCCTAAATTTATCTGCACCAACGGTTCTGCTGCCCGACACTTGTACTCACCGCCTCCCAAGCCCAGCAGCCGGCAGATATCTCTGGTGAACTTCATCCGCTTTCACCGCCACGCAAACATTCAGACTATCGCACAGCGGAGAACACGGTGAGTTCTCCTTCTCCGCCTGCAGCTACTCACCGCCGTCAAGCTCACCGACACGTCACGACAAAAGACAACTTCCGGTACTCACCTTTCAACAATAAAACAATGACGGGCAGAATTTGAAGAGCACTTCCGGTCACAAATATCAAAATAAAACCATAAAAGGACAGCCTTCTGAGATAGCCTTCTAGATCTCTCTTTTCTAAATTAAGAACATTGATGTGTCTTTAATTTGTTTTTGTATGCACTTTTATTGCTTTTATTAGATTTGGGGCAACTTATTACAGCACTGCAACTATATTTTTGTATTTTTTTGCATATTGATTTCATGTTTGTATCTATTTCACTTCATCTTATTTTAGGTAACAGTGTTAACCATAGTTTCATAGTTGCATAGTTGGATAAAACTATGTAATTTAGTATCACTTGGTATTTATTATAGGGACAATTCAGACAATGTTCAGATGTATTGGAATTCATTAGTGTAGAAGCAGGTTGTTAAATATGTCTACAAGCAATGCAACCGATATGAAATAGAATAGCAACTTTCCAATGATTCATTAATAATCTTTTTTTTTTTTCAAGGACATTCTTTCAGAAATTCAAAAGGCTTTATCACAACTGTCTCAGAGTGTTGTCTCTATTTTCCCATGAGGGAGAAATCCACCCGTCTAGCCAAGAAGTGAGAAATATCCTGAGAACAACAGACGGTAAACCATCTGGTATTTCCCCGCAAGTTGACCCACTTAAACGTGGTCTCTGGTCTGGACAGAATGGCTATTTGTTGGTACAGATAAGATGTATTTCATGAGGAATGTAGACTGCACATGCGTCCACTGGGTGGTAATACTGCATTGTGTCTCAGGACAGTGAGGCAGGTCAACAGAAGACACCTTTTCATGTGGCGTTGAAGGGAATCTCATAGAACATTTTGTTCTGTGTTGTACTGAGATAAAGCGTTGCAGATTTATTTATTACATAATGTAACAACCACAGAGAACCGTTTCAGAGCACCAGCTAAAATAAAACACGGTGGAGTGGAGAAAGTAAGTGTGAAGCACCTTAGATAAATATAATACATATAATAAGCAATAGATAATATGCAATGTCAGTGGGACTGATACTCAACGATACTATAAAGTAGTATTCTCAGTAGTTTCTGTGTACTGTACACACATACACTGTAGTTTGAAAAATTAATTCAAGTAATATATTTGAGGTTTGCAGGGCAATTTCAACTTAACTTATATTTAAATAGTTTGATGAGGAGGGCAAAAATATTCAGATTTATTACGACACTAATATAACAATGCACTGTGTACAGTAGCCTATATGTAATATAAATAAATCCAGCTACGAATAGGTAATACATAAATATAATCATGTGCTTAAGAACTAAAAAAGTGGAAGATTCACTGAAATTTAACAAATTGTAAATATAATTTCTTAGATTTCACCATAACTTTGCAGAATCTCTGGATAAGTGCATGTGTGTTTATTGTGTAACCAATTATTAAATCATTATTTAGTTTTCAACATCATGCAATATTATTTTCATAATTCTATGTGCAATATAACTTTCTACAACTTTTTAAATATTGACAATATCTCTCTCGATATCATGATCAATATAACTTTATTTCAGTTTCCAGAAGGCTCTGGTGTTAGTTTCACTTCTTATACACTTTGTATTTAATCTTTGTTCTTGTATTTTACTTTTTCTAATTTAGTTGAATGTTTATTTACTCTTATTAGTGTCAGTATTATTTATTTTACACTTAATAATTATTATTCTGTTGTTCATATGTTAATATTGTTTTTCTACTGTTTAGTGCTATTCTTCTGTTGTAATCTTTAATGGCACAATCATTTCTTTCATTAATAGTCTTATTTGATCTTATCTTCATAAATACACTTGTCTGCAACCTGCTGGCACAAACAACCGTCCAATGCGTCTCTCTGTAATACAGACAGACGGGCGGCTGAACCAATCAGAGCCCGCAGTCTCCCGCGTCTGGACCAATCACGAGCCGCTTTAGGTTTAAGTGGGCGTGGACATAGCGGAAGCGACGCGTTTGGCTCAGCAGCCATTGATGCGCTTTATTTCCAAGAGGACGCACTGGGGTTAAATTGTGCAATCTTTGCGGTGTTTTCTTTCTGCGGACCGCAGTCATGGTTTCTCACTCGCTCGCGCTGCCGATGATCTGCTTCACCACGTTATGGGCGCTCGTGGGCGTCGTGGCTCCGTTTTTAGTGCCCAAAGGACCCAACCGGGGGTAGGTGTTCTACTGCCGTTAATGCGCTGCAAATACCGGAGATCATTGAGCGTTTCTCATTCATTTCATTTCATGTATTAAGCTTTAAAATGTTTTCATTATTCAAAATGTTTGTTAATATTTGTTTACTTCGCACTCAGCCCTGCATAGCGTCTTTATAAATGCACGAGCGTGCTCGTGCTCATGTGATGGAGGCCCTGCGCGTCATCTTGCGTCCATCCCAACATCCTCTCCTTCCCTCCATCCTTTCCTCTATCCTTTCCTCTATCCTTTCCTCCATCCTTCCCTCCATCCTTTCCTCTATACTTTCCTCTATCCTTTCCTCTATCCTTTCCTCCATCCTTTCCTCCATCCTTTCCTCCATCCTTCCCCCCCTTCCCCCATCCTCCCCTCCATCCTTCCCGTCTTATTATTTTACATTGCGATAGTTGTGTACTATTTGGTCTTTCATAAAACTGTTTATAGATCAAAAATAATCACACAGAGTTATACGTGTTGTGCTAATGCAGCAAAGAAAGGACCTGAAAAAGAAATCAAGGTTCTTCATCACATTCGCGACTTGAATAAAGATAGTATTATTAGTTTAAACTACATGTCGAAAAACCTGATTTTAAGTTGTTTTCTTCTACAGTGTGATTGTCACCAGTCTCATCCTCACAGCGGTCTGCTGCTACTTGTTGTAAGTATTCTCTTCTTCTTCTTCTTCTTCTTTGGTGTGAAGCTGCTGTCATGTTGATGAAGCTTTTGGGTAAACGCTCAAATCTGAATCTGTTGCAGGAATATTATGCAGCTTGATATTAGATCAACTATCCTAAAATATCCTGTAAAAACAGATCTACATCAGGATGTTTGTGCAGATAGAGCGCTCAGAGAAATGTGATGAGCATGCAGGAGTCTCATCACACCACTAGATGGAGCCCTAGATCCTCCAGGAGGTGACTCAAACTTTAAAAGTCTGCAGAGGGAAGGATGGAGGAAAGGATGGAGGGAGGGATGGAGGAAAGGATGGAGGAAAGGATGGAGGGAGGGATGGAAGGATGGAGGAAAGGATGGAGGGAAGGATGGAGGGATGGATGGATGGAGGGAAGGATGGAGGAAAGGATAGATGGAGGAAAGGATGGAGGGATGGATGGAGGAAAGGATGAATGGAGGGAAGAATGGAGGAAAGGATGGAGAGATGAATGGAGGGAAGGATGGAGGAAAGGATAGATGAAGGAAAGGATGGAGGAAAGGAAGCACCTGGATAAGGCGGATGAGCTTGAATGTAAACAGAGAGATAAAGAGTAAATATATAATGTTGATAAACTGATTGTTTTATTGTGCAGAATGATGGAAGAACTCTGATTGGTTAAGAAATAGATAATATAGATCACTTATTGTGTCATTTGCATTACTTACTGACCAAGTAGCATCTCTGTTTGATATTTACAGCCTCTTGAGTCGTATTCTTTACGCTCACATCGTGCACCACTCAAACTCCGTCACACAAAGACTGGCAGCAATTTTTCAAGAAACGAAAAAGCTTCAAAATTCACGAGTCGGGTATTTAGAGACGGGGGGGGGCTAACTCGCTTCCAGCTTTTAAAGTCCTGTAAATGGAGAAGCTTAAACTCAAATAAGAATGTTTGCTAATTCAAAGGCTTTAAAAGGTTATAAAAGCATCGTGTAGACCTCCAGTGTCGTAGAGAATGTGGACGTGTGCACTGGAAACTGCTTTACAACAGAGTAACTGTCCTACGAAGAGACGCGTTATATACATTGAGCGCTGTGTTCATAACCTTCTCTGTCTCTCTTTACTCAGTTGGTTGGTAGCCATCTTGGCCCAGGCCAACCCTCTGTTCGGCCCTCAGCTGAAGAACGAAACTATATGGTACCTGCGTTACTTCTGGGAGTAAACAAGGTGAGTTTATAAAGAAGAACACTGAAAGATACACAAACCTGTGATCCCAAAAAAAACAAGCTCTGTAGTCTGTTTAATACGCTCAAACTATTTTCAAATACTGAGAAAATACAGTGAAATAGGCCTCAAACATTCTGTGTTGACTTTAGATATTATTTATTAAGCATTATTATTTAATTAATTAGCATCTTCTTCAGATTGTCTGGTAAGACTAGAAGAACAGAAAGTATATTTACTGCAGACTTAACCGTAATGTACCATAATGTACCGTAATGTACTGTAATGTACCGTAATGTACTGTAATGTACCGTACTGTACCGTACTGTACCATAATGTAGTACCATAATGTACCGCAATGTACCGTAATGTACCATACTGTACCGTACTGTACCGTACTGTACTCGCCTGTTTGCCAATAGTGCTGTTTCCTAAGTAACGATTGAGGACATTCCAGATAATAATACTTCTCTCTCTTTCTCTTTCTCTCTCTTTCTCTTTCTCTCTCTTTCTTTCTTTCTTTCTTTCTCTTTCTCTTTCTCTTTCTCTTTCTCTCTCTTTCTCTTTCTCTCTCTTTCTTTCTCTTTCTCTTTTCCAGGACCTTGTGACGTGATGCCTCTCATCAGTCCTATCCCGTGGTTTGCTGGATTTTTATTTCAACATAATTCCTCACCATCAAACATTCACACACACACAGACAAACAAACACACACACACAAACATACACACACACACACACACTCACACACAAACACAATCTGCAGACTTGATGAACCAACTGAAGAGTTGCAGCCTTTGTAAATATTTACAATGATGTATTTGGAGTCAAGGATTTAGAGTGTATGTAAGACACATGTTGTGGGTTTTAAAACAAGGAGAATAATTCATTCCTGATACAACGCACGCAGTTAACAGCGGTGCTTCTTATCACTTACTGATTCTAATGCTGTGGAACCGTAACACCATCCTTTAGGAGTAGATATTAATCTTCCTTCTCTGAAATGTGCAATCTGTAGGAACTTAAGTTCACTTTGTGTTTCGTTTACATTTTTTATTTTATTTTTTGGGGTTTTGTGTCGCCGTCATCAGGGAACATGAATTTCTAAGTATTTGTATTTATTCGGCCCGCGGGGGCACTGATGTAAGCGATTACCTCGTTGTCCTCGCGGCCTCGTTATCTAACCGTTGTTATCTGTGATGTAATGGTGTGTGTGTGCGTGTGTGTGTGCGTGCGTGTGTGTGTGTGAAGGATTCATTACTGCGAGAGTACTTGGACCGCGGCCACGAGAATCTCCCAAAAAAACCATGAGAGTAAAGAGCGATTTCCCTTCCACTTTAGCATGAAGCTCACTCCCACACACACACACACACACACACACACACACACACACACAGCCCCCCGCCGCCGAGGTTCTCGTTGCCATGGTGATCTCGTCGCCCCATTCAGTCCCTCTGCACTCGACCCCTTTTGATGAAATCCTGCTCGTTCTCGCCTGCTCTCGTACAGCAGGTCGTACTGTAGAGACCTGCTCCTTTGTTTTGGATTGAAGCTGCTGGAAGCTGTCGATAGATGTGTTGATAATATCCACCAGCTTCTAAATATCTTAATCCCCCCCCCCCCCCACACACACACACACACACACTAAAACTAGATGTTTGCCGAGTATTTTCCGTTATTACCAGCAGGATTAAAAGATTTAACTCACAGATATCACAGTGAAACGTGCCCAGTTGATTACTTCACATTCGGACAATTATTGTTTTGTATTACAGTTTCATTTTTAAATATGCAAATAAGGCATTATCTTATCATATATATATATATATATATACACATGCGCAAATTTGCATACATTTCCAGAACAGATATCTGAACGTTCTTGTTTCATTCTGTCAGAGTGAAAGGTTTTCACAGAGGGACACTTTGTTTATCTCTTTGTATCACTCCATGAATCAGAAAATCCATCCAATTCCCCCACGTTTTCAGTGATAACATGTCGTATAGATGAGTGTGTGGAGGCTGTGTGAACTAACCCCTCTGTGTGAACCTTCAGCACACAGAGAGGAATGAACGAGTAACGTTTGGTGTGTGTAAGAGCTGCTGAAGATTTATCATCAGAGTCTGAGAACAAACTCATTCAGAGAAAACGTCCTTTAAAGAGACGTTTAGTTAAACTACAGACATTTAGAGACTCTACGGGTGAAGAGGGTCAGAACATGAACTCATAGATATCACCATGAAACTTCACCACTTCATCACTCACATTAAGAGGATTATTTTATAAATCTTCTGAAACTTTCTGGAGCCTCAGGACTTTGCAGTTGTTCTGATCGACACACCGGCCTCCTCCTGATCGCTTTAAGAGTCTCAGCTGCGAGCCACTACCACAACCGCGTCTCCCCCCTTCCACTCCCCCATTTCCAACCCTAAAAACCCTTAACCTGCCCCCCCCCCCCCCCCCCTCCCTCAACACTGTCCCTCCCCCCATCCTCCTCTCCAAAACCACTTTGCTTCAGCCAAAAATAATCAAAATCAATATACAGCTACTTTTTAGAAAGACCAAATTGCGTTGTATCTTTTCCTCCAGCCCTCTTTGGTGGTTGTGGTGGTGGCGGTGCACCTGACAGCAGCGCGCCGTAACGGTCAGCTGCACCCGATCACATCGGGAGCGTGAGGCCAGAACGCCGGTGTTTAGTTTTGCAAAGTGGACTCCTAAAGAAGCTCAGATGAGGGAGAAACAAAGAGACGAACATCGGTCCAGACTGTGGTTTTTACAAAATGAGATTCCGAAACGAGTAACGTACACAGTGTGTCCCTGCACTGCAACGTTCAGGAAAACATCTGGATCGCCCCCTGGTGGCTGGCTGTATAGTTCAGGAAGCGCTTTGATTCGATGTGCAGCGTTTTATTAAACATCGCACTTGATCGCGTTCAAAAATCGCGATTAATATTCGCGATTAATCGTGCAGCGACTGCAAAGTGTCGGCGAGTCACCACGTGAACTGACCCCAAACATTACTGTTTTCTCTTTTCTCACGAATCTGTTCATATGAATCTTCTGGCTGCTGCTTCTCTGTTAAATATCCCCGGCAACATACAGACGATAGAGATTTTGTGTGTGTGTGTGTGTGTGTGGATGTGTGTGGTTGTGTGTGTGTGTGGTTGTGTGTGTGTGTGTGTGTGTGTGTGTGTTCAGAGTCACCATTGTTACAGAAAGCTGTTGATTAACAGTTGTGATTGTTGGTGGAGACGAGATCCTACATGTGACGTTGTGTTAGTGTGAAGTAAATGCTTCTATGTGAGTGGAGTCGTATGTGAAACACCCAATAAAATATGAAAAATTAAAAAATACGTCTCCTGCTGCTCTGTTGACATTGTGAACATTCCTTCGAAGCAGGATGGAAAGTAAATTAAATGAATAAATCTTAATCTCTGGTTGCAAGAAGAAGTCTGGTTGTATAGAAGTCTATGAGAAAATGACTCTACTTCTCTCTTGATTTATTACCTCAGTAAACATTGTAAACATGAGTTTATGGTCTCAATCTCTAGTTTCAAGTCTTCTTCAATACAGCATGATGTTCATTTAGTAAATGATGGTCCATTTAGAGTCAAACAGACCATAAAGCAGGGGATGCTTTAGGGCGGGGCTACACAGTGATTGACAGGTCGCTACCAGAGACGTACACTGCGTCTCTACGTCACTCCTCCACAGTCCAGATATTGTCACTTCTCTTCATTGGTTGACGTCACGATGACTACGTCCACTTCTTAGATACAGTCTGTGGTTTTGTATTAGTTTACACTCGCTTATTGTCAAAATGTATTTCTCCAAGTAGGTCGCTGAGTAGTTTACTTTTCCTTCTGATGAGTTCATATTATTAAACATCTTTTCATTTCATGAACTTTTGAGCACCAACAGAACGCTCAACGGCCAAATAAGGACATTCTTCAACTATAATATAATCATAATATGTCTTAATTATTGTCCTTTAAGTATGATACATATCCCAGTCCTGGCCTACATTTCTGTTTTAAACAGACGAACACCAAATGAATACACATTATTTAAGGGCTCACAGACAGCCTACCGGGCCACACATACGGGCTTTAACTGCACCCGCAGCTTATCCTCTGTAATATTCATAAATTGGGGCTTAACGCGCCGAGCCAACCTACTTTTCTCCAACAGTAAGTGAAGATGTGACGATCTTTATGCAAACAGCTATATGAGCTGGCCTAAATAACGCTGGCTTGTTTTCTTTTCATCACAAGGGAGCAGCTGTGCGCCTGATAATGCATATTTTAATCTTTATTTAAATATATTGTAAAGCAGAGCCTGGCAGATGCAGGGTTGTTGTTTTTTAAAGCTGATTAGAATATTGATATTTGATCATTATGTTCCTTTTTCCCCCAAAAACAAATAAATATTTTGATGTGGAATTGTTATAAAAGGAGTATGACTAAGATGTGTGAAGCTCAAAATCACTGGAAATGTAATTATTATGAACAATAGTGAGTGATAACATCATCTGTCATGGTGTATAGTTTATTTATTTAGTTTATTCTGTAGTTTTACATATTGTTATATTGATATATAATATGATGCAGTACATTTTCTGGAAGAAAAGAAAATAATTGAGTAACTGTTCAACACAATAATAATCCAGAGAGCAGCCGCGCTCATTGATTTTAACCACAATAGGAAACATCACCATACTTCATATGTTTATGACAACTGTAAACAACATCACCAATACGACAATACACTCAAGTTTAGACAAAGAACGTGTTTGATGCGACCAAGTCTGCATTATAAACACTTACAATGTGTTATAATCCGCGTTTAGTTATAAGCACTCACATGTATCCATTATGCTTTATAACAATAATCACAACACACAATAACGCCTTCTATAGTGAAGTATCATAATACTTCATGTTTGCCTCTTTCTTCTGCAAAGATCATAGCGTATAATAATCCACATAGTTTTCACACATTATAATATTTCTTATGATATATAATGGGATTATAAACTACTCAGTCGTTGTTTGCTTTAAGTAAAGTGATAAAAGTTAAAACTGTGCAAGAACAACACACAGAACGTTGTTCTTATTCTACTAAAGGCAAACAATGACTACTTACAATGACTTACTTAGTATATGATCACACTATAATTCATTATAAAAGATGTATCGTAACTATGGGATTTATAACACACACCAGCAATTATGCAAATTATTTATATCTTGTTATGAGTATTGTTCTAAAGCAGTATGAGTGCGGATAACTATAATTATACAGATTAAAACACATTGTAAACATGTTTATATTGCATTATAGACCTGGGCGTTTCGCAATTCTGTACTGCGATTTAACTTACAACATATACTTTAATATGATGTAATGCTTTCCAGATGATGTATATAAGTACAATACATATACTGTATTTAACATCTGCATTTCTCATTATTATACGAACTCAAGTTGCCAATTTGCACTGGAATCAAATGCTGCCATCACTCAGTTAAAATGTTCAGTTATGTAATTGTTATTTCAGCTGTATGCTGTTGAAGTGTTAACCTGAGAGGTGCTTCTAATATTTTGTCCACCCCATCTTTAACAAAGAGGGATTATATTATATTATATATATTACAGTGAGTTTACGGAGCTGAGAGAAGCCGTAAAGCGGCTGTTAAATTGCACTAAACCCGCTTTGGAGGCCGCCTGTCGGGGGGTTCCAGCGGGGCTCCGCTCTGAAGCTACCCGCTCGGGTCAGCGGGTTCACAGCTTCGGTCTTCCCGGTGTCCTTAAAGAAGGGTCGCGTGACCCCGCCCCTGTGACGTCGATAGAAACCGTATTCGTTTTCACTGATTCCAATGTGGGTCAAGCTCTCAACAGTCAAGTAGCGCCAAACCGGAAATACAGCAGTGAGCTTTTCATAATAAAAGCAGGAGACTAACGAAAATCGATTACGAATTTTATCTAATTTTATGTATTATATGCATATTGTGAAATGTAAGGTGAAATGTAATCATATGACATCCTGCAAAAAGTCCATTTGCTATTTCATGTGGCAGCACAATTTTTTGTTGTATAACAGCTGCACATTTGTTTTGACGTCTTTTTTATTATCAATATGTTTAAGTCAAGGTGGGTTATTTTTGGCTAAGGTAAGCTTTCAGGTCATGGGTTAGCACAGTTTAATGCATCAATAAATATGTCAGTCTATATTCAAATTTACTTAATCGTCCAATACCGATACAAATAGATTTACCAAATAGCAGAACTACTCAGTAGAAACAGTGGAAGTGTTGATCGCCCTTTTGGAATTAATAGCCAATTGTAGCCAACTATATCATTCGTTACCATATACTGTATATAACAGTGTTGGGCCGTCAGGGCCAGCAAGGCCTTCTCTGCTGGCCTAGACAGAATCACAAAGTTATAGCTATTTTATAATTTTATAATTGTTCATAAATACACGACATGTATTGTAATTTTTTTTCCCATTATCTTATTTTCTCATTGCACAGCTACTGTCTTCCTCAGTTGCTCTGCTTCCAGTGCAGCTTGTTTTAAGTAGAGCTTTTATCCAATCAGAGTTCACCTCTGTGTCTCTAGGTAAGAAGAGAGGCCCGAGGCCTGCAGACTCACCAGTGCATCCATGTGCAGGTTAAGTGAATGGGGACGATATTGTTGATTGTCATAGTCTTCAACCAATCAGATCTTTAGTTTGACATGTTGGGCATATTCTTTGACGTGTCAGAGCTGCCAGCTGGCCTACAAGTACGTGATTGGTCAGTGGGCTATCGTGACATGTTGGACGGTGACAATCCCAACATCTGCTGCCTCTGTGGAGCGGACATTTTCAGCCCTCAAACGCATTAAAACCTATTCAGGAAATACAACTGGGGAGGCTCGACTGTCTTCACTTGAATCAAGAAGGACTTCTTGCTGGAACTAAAACGCACGGATGTACTGAACAACCGTGAGATTAAACTCTTTATTAACAAAGAAAGGAGGACTTTGTCTTTAAATAGTGAACAGCAGCTCTGGTAAGTTAAATGCATTTGTTTTTACATCTGCAGTAGCTTTAAGATGCTCGTTTATATATTATTATTTGTACAACTTCTTTTTATGAAGATGGATTTTTGTTTGGTTTTAAATGTGATAGGAACTATAGTTATGTCCAATGTTGCGCTGGGGACATATTTATCCGGTGCCAGTGTTGCCAAAAAGTAGACATGTCAAAAAACGTATAAAAAACTTATATTGGTAATATTGTATTAGGAGTTTGCACTGTGGCCTCTCCGTCTATCTAATGGAGAATCGGGAGGTTTTTTGGTTACACAAATAATATATAATAATATAATAATAATATAACTGTCTCACTGTCTCAGACTCTTTCATCCTCAGAACAATTACTTACAGTTACACTTAATAACAAAACAACCGTTTCTGATTCTGATCTATAATTCAAAAAAATTCAAAATTCCAAGCGACCTTTATTTTGAAACCAGTTGCCGGAAGTGTGCTGCGAGCAAAATCTCTCAACGTTGAACAGTTTCGTTTACGGGATTATTCGTGAACTCAAATGCCCCCTCAATCCTCCGCTGAGAGCTGCGACTGTTTTTACAGCTGACACACTTCCCGTTTCGAGCAGGTCAGTCACTCTCAACTGCTTTTCTGTGCCTTTAACGGTCCGAAACATGTAGCTAACAACAACAACAATAACAACAACAACAACAAAGAGCACCTAACACCTCGTGCACGCCCTCCATCTCTCTCTCTCTCTCTCTTTACGTTTACGTCTTCTTCTCTTGTCCCCTAAAAAAAGTGTTGTGACCCGCGGGGTTTGTTTGTGAAGCACTACGGACGATACCATGTTAAAAACACCGAGGGGGCGGGGGGGGGGTCAACTGTATATGTACAGAGTTTAAAACTTTAATAATAAAGGATTTAGCTTCCAAAACAGTGAGCTTCTGCTCCAATGGAGGGAGAGGGAGGGAGGGAGGGAGAGAAAGAGAGAGAGAGCGAGAGGGGGGGTGATTTACAACCATCTTTTCTGTCCCGTTTATCCGCCATGTAGGACGGACTGAACTAACTTCCTGCATTCACGCGGCTGTGGAGGTGAAACCGGGATATTTTGTGGCTGAGCGGCCGCTGCTGCTCCACGCGGGGCTCTCCGTCTCGTGCCTGCTGTGGATGGTGCGCGTGATAATAATATCATCCGGAGGAGGCCGAGAGGCCGACATTTTTATTTATTTTTTACTACCCCGGTCCGGAGAGGAGCCTTAACTCCAAAAAAGAGAGGACATCCGAGGACACGAGATAAAAGGTAAATAAATAAATAAATAAATAATATATTTGTTTAAAAAGCCCCGTCTCGCTGGCGTTCTGCGCGTGTATACGACACACAAATACAAATGCGCGTTTATTACAAGTTTACCGACCCGTGAAGTTAATTGTCGTGTTATCACCGTAAGAAGGAGAACATATGTGTAGCCTTTTAACGAGCTTCTATGATAAAAAATGGCTTCTTTCACATGGATTTAGATACAGTAGGCAGCGTGCACGGGCACACTTGATATTTGGGAAGTGTTTTTAATTCTTTATATCTGAAGCTTAATCACAGGAAACATTATATTCAACAACATATGCATCACGTGTATGTTTTAATACGGGTGCCTGCTTACATTTATGTGATATACACATTTGTTTTTTGGCATATATTTCCCATATTATTTCGCATATCTAGTGTATTCAAATCGCTCACAATGTGTGTGTGTGTGTGTGTGTGTGTGTCTGTTTTCTCCTCTCGCAAACTTTTGCAGTTTTTACTTCTTATTATTTATGATAATAACCCCGAAACGTTACATCGATAATAACTTGTAACCTACACCTGTGACGTTACCACCAGCAGCCAAAACTTGTCCTGTGATGTGTTTCCCTCGTGTCAACTTTAATATTTAACAAAACAAAAAACAAGTAAAACAAAGACTTTATACACCTGCTGGAGCCGTCGAACGGTGAAGCCGAGAGCCACGTGCGCAGACATCGTCCGTTATTAACAATTAATATTGGACATCCGGTGGCACTGCCAGCTGCGCCCCATTTTTTTTTTTTATTTTATTGTTGTCTTGCGCTGAAAGGATCCCTGTTGTCTCGGCTCTGGATACTCCGCGACGCGTGGCGTGTGGTGGGTATGGGGATTATGCTTTATTTCAAAATAAAACAAAATGCATGGATTGTGATTTTGCAGAGCCAGAAGAGAGGAGAAGGTGCCACCGTGGATGTGGCACCGTCTCCTCTCTTCTGGCTCTCTGTGTGCTGCTGTTGTTCCGTCCAGCTGTGTGCGGACACACGCAGCACCGTCACGGAGCTCCAAGGACACGGCGAGGCGAGGAGAGACCGTCCAGGTCGCGGTGGTGATGGTGGTTGTTCTCTATTTCGTCTCCGCTGTGGTTGAAGTTTATTGTCTTTAATTAGGGGAGAGATTTCACAAAGCGAGACGGAGCTTTGTCCGCCACGCAGAATTTTTTTTTTGGGAGCTTTAATTTGGCAAATTGGCCTCCCAGACAGACCGCCTCTCGCTCTATCTCTCCCCCCACCCCCCTCCCCGTCTCATCCTCGCCGTTTTTCGGGCACACTGTCCGCCATCGCAGCCTCTCTGCGGACTCCTTCCTCCGGTTCACTCTCTCGTCTCTCCGTGCGTAAAACCTCCATCCATCCATAACGCTCGTGTCTTCTATCACACCGGACGGCTTGTTGTTGTTGTTGTTGTTGTTGTTTCTTGCCTCCAGCTGTTTTAAGGTTCATTGTCTGGTCAGACATGCTCGCGCTCTATATTTCGCCTCATGGTCCACAGTCAGCATGACTTGCATCCGCCCTCATTTGCCACAGGAATCAGCTTCTAGAGTACCTTTATTTTGAAAGTTACTTTATAAACACAAGTTTTCACTCTGTGCTGATACTATAGAAGTACTAAAAAACTACAAACACATCAGAGTATGAATGATAAAGTATAACAACAGACTAATGGTGACATCATATCACAAATAATACCCTTTCTTTTACCACAAACACGTCGTATTACCTGTTAGCGATTAGTTGATTAATCAATTATGCGATTGACAGAAAACTAATCTGTGACTCATTTTTGATAGTTGATTCTTTCTGAATGCCAAAGAGCTCCTCCGCTGTGAGGATCTGCTGCTTTTCTTTGTCTTACGTGACACTAAACTCAATATTATTTGGAATTTTTGTGTGTTGGATTGACAAAACAAGCAATTTCGTCATTTTTGCAGTTTACAGAACAGAAAGTGAATAGATTGAGAAGTCAGATTCACTTGTGATACAATCCTGTTTAGCTGCTGCTGCTGCTGTGGTATTACTTCATGACACATTCATTTCTAATGCCCTGCCCTGCGTTACATAACCAGCTGTTACAAGCACATGGGGGTCATTGTTATTTAGCATTTGTTGTGCACACACAGCGTAGATGGTAATGGCCCGTTGTGCATCGCTAACACACCACTACTGGGATCAGTTTTAAGTACATTTAAGTATATCTATGGTTGGACATGGAGTTATTGTGAGGTCGAGAAGGCATTCAAATGTGGAATCGGTGCGTAGAAGTGAAGGTAAATTCAGCTGTGTAATGTAAACACACACACCCACACACACAACTTGTTTTGTCAGTACGTGTTCGCCGTAGTTGTTACATAAGCACACGGTGGTGTCGGCATCCACGCTGCCTGCAGAGTCTTGTTTACAGAGAGCTAAATGGATCGTTGTGTGAACGTAAAGCCAACGCTTATATTGGTGCTTATTGGCCCGCGGTGGGTTTCTGGAGATGAAGCAATTTCCTTTTTTGTTTTCCCCCGTCGCCTTACGCTGAACTCTGCCTGTGTGTTTGTGTGTGTGTGGGTGTGTGTGTGTGTGTTTATGAGCATGGAGACCTTTGGACCGAGTATATGTTGAACCGACACACAATTGCAGGATTGTTATTGCCCGAAAGGCTCCTATATGAGCCGGAGTATATGAACAAATATAAATAAGAATCTGTCTGTGTGTGTGTGTGTGTGTGTGTGTGTGTGTGTGTGTGTGTGTGTGTGTGTGTGTGTGTGTGTGTGTGTGTGTGTGTGTGTGTGTGTGTGTGTGTGTGTGTGTGTGTGTTTGTTTGTGCATCGGTTTTGAGTCAGATAACGTCAGATTAGAGGAAATGGTGTCGGATACGTGACCCGAGAAGAATGTTCGGTTCCTGTTTGAAGTAAAAGGACACAAACAAACGAGGCTCCTTCTCTGACAGGACGGTGTCTGATAAGATAAGAAGAAGAGTCTTTATTGATCCCCGGAGGAGGGAAGAGATGAGTCCCGATGCACAGAGACAAGTTTAGAAAAAAATATATATATATATAAAATAAAGACACACATGCATACGGAGCTGCAAAGTCATGAAGCGGTATTTACGATAACCGTGATATTTAAAGAATTAAATATTGAAATCGTGTAAATAATCCAGCTCCTCTTAAATCACACTTTAGTAGCTACAGACTAGCTCTCCTTGTCCCTTTCTCTCCTACTTTGATTGTAATTAATTAAACGCACAAAAAAACCCAAATTAATTTTACTTACACATTTTCTATAGATATCGCGATAAAAAAAACTTTATTGTGAATTATTATGACGTAATCTACTGAGTTATGATACTTAGTGTTTGTCTGTGTTAATATGATTGTTGTTCATAATTAGATTGAAAACGATTAGCTGTGAATGAATCTGCTACTATTTCGACAATCGGACCAAATCGGTCGTCCAAATTCTCCGATTCCAGCGTCTTAAATGTTTTCTGGTTTCTTTCCTGAAACGTGACAGTAAACCGATTCACCTTTGAGTTGTTGGACAAAATAAGACATTTGAGGACTTCGTCTAAGGTTTACGAAAACACAGATTGACATTTCTTTGACCATTTTATAAACAAAACAACTAATCAAGAAAATAAATCGACAGATTAACCGACAACGAAAATGATTACGGGATTACTTCCCTGTACATAATGTAATAAAACAGTGCCACATATGAACATAATATAGTGGGATATAAAATATAATATGAGGGTAATATAGCATAACATAATCTATAGTAAGATGGTATATTACTCTTTATGACTACTTCACCGCAGTGTAAACTGTGTTTTATGTCTCAGAGCTTCCTCTCAACACTCGACCATAAAAGATGTAAATTCGTAGCTTGCTGGGATTATTCCATTGGTTCCAGCCGCTTGTTATCTTGTTATATTATCATTATGTACATATATATATATCCAAAGCGCTGTACGTGTCTGACAAGTGCGTGTGCACACAGCGTGTTGCTAGCTTGGCTCGCTCTGTGTGCCAAATACCATTTTTCCATGTGGCATGCCAAGGCAGTGTCTCAACCGCCCAGCCAATCCTCACTTCCTCATTCTTTGTGCGACCGAGGTCAAATCCGCAGAGAACGCATTGCGCGTCAGTGTGAGCCGCTTTTCTTCTGGCTTTTCTTTCTACAGGTGCTGAACAGTAGGTCTGCATTGTTAATGCTGAGTGTGTGTGTGTGTGTGTGTGTGTGTGTGTGTGTGTGTGTGTGTGTGTGTGTGTGTGTGTGTGTGTGTGTGTGTGTGTGTGTGTGTGTGTGAGAGTGTTTGTGTTAGTGTTAGTGTTGCTGGGTGTTTCATCATGTCCCCGCTCTGAAAGGAGCTCGGTGTGATCGGGAGTTTGCACTGTGGCCTCTCCGTCTCTCTAATGGAGAATCGAGAGAGTTTTTTTGGTTACACAAACATTACAACAAAAGGATCTCATTGCTGGAGTTTCACCGTATCGGGTGGAGTCGAAGAAGCAGCTCTTTGGAGGACAGAGCTAGCTGGGTTAAAGAGGACAAGACTGGCCACATTCTGTGTTTTTGTTTTTGTCAGGAAATGCCATGAAAACATGAGAAGTATTGTGTTTGTATAAAAGCCTGATAGTTTGTTTTTCCTCATGCAAAGTATCTTAAATAATATCTTTAAGTTATTCCGAATTTTTCCTTCTGTTACCTGCATACAGTGTTTTTCAAAATAAACTTCAGTCTCACAAGAAACTACTTCGTTGAGGAAAAGATCACGATTTTAGGTTGAAATAACTCTGAAAGTGGAAAGTTATGTGACAAATAAATCAACGTTGACTTCTCGTTTCACAGCCGTCTCCTGGGTAAAAAGACCCATTGACCTCCACTTCCACACTTCATGTGTGGGTTTTTATGTGGTCTTCATACTTCCTGTTTTTACGATCACATGGATGACGTACAAATCCGATTCGTTGTGATATCTACAACTTACAGTGCATTCGTTTGTTGTAGGTGTAGCTACGAGCGCTGTGTGAGAGCAGCCAGTCCTCCGTCACCACAGAGAGATCCAGGGATGTCGGGTTTTTATAGTCCAGCAGGAAGTTAGCATCGCACTGGTTCACTCGACAAAAAGCCTATCAGATTTTTCAATTGGATTTTGGATTGTTGCGTGAATACGTTAGGCCACAATGCAAACGTTAGGCTACAAAGCAAACGTTAGGCTACAAAGCTAGCGTTAGGCTACAAAGCTAATGTTAGGCCGCAACGCTAACGTTACGTTAGGCCGCAACGCAAATGTTAGGCCGCAACACAAACGTTAGGCCACAACGCAAACATTAGGCCACAACGCAAACATTAGGCCACAATGCAAACGTTAGGCCACAACGCAAACGTTAGCCCACAACGCAAACGTTAGGCCACAATGCAAACGTTAGGCCACAATGCAAACGTTAGGCCACAATGCAAACGTTTATCGTTAGGCCACAAAGCTAACGTTAGGATACAAAGCTAACGTTAGGCTACAAAGGAACTCCACCACGGTCACGTGAGGCGTATTTACTGACTTTATTTTATATCGTACAACAAAACATTAAAATCTCTTCAGCATGTTAACCACAGACCTTATTTCAAACATCTAACCAAAAACATATTCCGTCAACCCGTTGACTTCCAGACAGGAAGCGCAAAGAAATGCTGACTCATTTCTGGGTTTGTAGGACTCATTCCTGCAGCTCTCTGTAGAGCTCCATCATTGTCTAAAAACACATCAATGGGCCTCACTGTTGTTCCTTCATCACCATGAACACACACACACACTTTTGTTTATTCTAACTCAATCACACATACACACACTTTCGTTTATTCTGACTCAATCACACACACACACAGACACACACACACACACACACACACTTTCGTTTATTCTGACTCAATCACACACACACAGACACACACACACACACACACTTTCGTTTATTCTGATTCAATCACACACACACACACACACACTTTCGTTTATTCTAACTCAATCACACACACACACATCCGTCCTGCTGCCACAAATACTCACTTGAGCAGCAAATATGGTTTAATCCGCTGCAGAAAATAGTCCCCAACAAATGCACTATTTTCTTCCGTTTGAGTCACTTAAAAAACTACATTGCCCAGCTGCTTAAGAGTATTACTGAGCTTTTTTTTTAATGTTGTTATGACCTCTTTTGAGAGACGGACTAACACATTTGTCGACAAAAAAATACAACCGTGTAGCAGTGAACAGTAATGACTTCTCTTTTCTTTGGTCATGCACAACAATGGCAGTCATGAAACACGCTCATGCTGCTAAATTCAACTTGTCACTCGGCTAACCTTGCTAGCTTAGCATATTCCAGTTAGCTGGAGGAGTGGTGCTTTAGCCTTCTGAATATTAGCCTCATGCCTCTCCTGATTGGACATGAATGTGTTTTTATTGAGGTTTGATGTAACCAGTGAGATGATTTTGGGCCTCTTGAGAAATGTTTAGCTCAAAGTTATTCTTTGATGCATCTTGTGACAGCATCATCAGCACACAGTGCTGAAATAACGGTAATTATCCACATAATCATCTACAAATGTGACATGAATACTTTGCTGCTCTACACAGTGAAATACAACCTTTACGTAGCACTTAAAAGCTTCTGCGCTTGCTATTTTAAATGCTCATTGTTGATGTGTCCTACATTTTTGGCAGCAGCAGCAGCAGCACGTTTGTTTTTTTTTTATTCATGTTGCATAAAAAGATGTATTAATAGAAGAAAAAAATAAATAAGCAACAATAATGGCTGAGCGGACACAAAAGAGCTCCGTTATCTTTTATGTTTTTACTTAAAATCGTCACAGTAAAGTTCTGTCTAATAAAGTGTGTTATATTAAGGAAGGAGGAGAAATAAAAAGATAAATGATCCAATAAACTGAATTGGCGATGACGACGTGTCTCAAACTCGAGACACACGACATCCTCACACATCTCTGTGCTTTAACTCTGTGTTTTATTGCTATATAAGTTGCATCGTGGCCTCGGTTGTTAATGTTTTCACATTAATATCAAATAGATATTAGAGATGGAATTATGGCTCGTTTGACTTCCTAACATCAGCTCTAAGCAGTAAATATAATACATGATTAAAACCGTCTTAATCCTTTGAATTGTGTGTTTTTTTTAATGCAAATAACCACCATAGATGACAGTAACAAAGTGAAAGGATAACATTTAGAGTCTTTGACATCTCTGTTGATTTTATATGTTTATTATTAGTCCTATATTTTCCGTTTTGTTCAAGTAACAAAGCTCCTGGAGCCGATGTCTGACTCCTTCCCTCCTCTACTTACTCCCTCTAGGCTGCGACATGTGAACGGAGCTCCACCCCCTTTTGACCCTCTCAACTCTCGACCTTCGGTAAAATACATCATCTCCTCCTCTTCCTCCTCTTCCTCTCCCTTCTCCTGCTCGATTTCTCTCAGATCTGAACGCCGTTTTGTGTGTTTTTTTTGTTTTCATGCAGCAGAACTCACTTGAGCCGACGCCGTGACCGAAGACCTGACACCCTCCTGCCTCGGGCATGCCTCAGGTAAAGCAGGAACCTCCGCATGTTGCTCCTCACGCTTACTCCTCTTTTTCCTGTTCTCACTCTTCTGCGTTTTTTTTCCTCTCACAGCCGGGTATGAATGGGATGGAGCCTGCGTTTGGCGAGGCCTACGGAGGACACAGGGGTCTGCTGAGCCCCTATCCTCTGGCCATGTCGCCACAAGGGGGCAGGACTGAGTACGACCAGGTGAGAGACGGCAAAACTTCGTGAGTCACGTGACTCGCGGTGAAGCTTTGGTTTATACTCGAGCGTGAACGGCGTTGATACTCTTATGAGCTGCGTTATTCTCCGAAACACCGGAGGGCGTACAAACTAAATGAACTGTGAGGAATCAAAAACTCCTCTAGCTATTTATTACCTTTAATTATTATTAAAACATTTAAAATTTTAAATTTTTAATTTTAAATTTTAAAAAAGTTTATTTATCATGAAGGCGTTAAGCCGTCACATGATGAGCGATGTCATATTTAAGGATTTCTCTGTTCCCTTTTTTTAGAGCGTGCTCCTCATGTTGGGCTCCCCGGCATCGCCTAGGAAACGGCCTTTTGAGTTGCTAAGCGACCTGGTGGACGACGGCGGCCTCGGCGAGGAGCTGCACCCGGAGCGCTGGGACGTGTCGGCGCTGGACGAGATGGCCCGATACACCAAGCTGGGCCACCTCGGGGTGGGCGGGGAGCTGCTGGCCGGCTCGGAGGAGGCCGTCCTGATGGGCCGCTGGGGGAGGAGCCGGGAGGAGGAAGAGGAGGAGGAAGAGGAGGAGGAGGAGGAGGAGAGACACCCGGCACCTGTGGCAACGACAACGGAGAGGGCGCTCTGTGCGGCGGGACGAGGACAGGATGGGGGGGCGCCGAGGGAGCGCACAGTGGAGGTGTATCAAGTAGCCCAGGAGGAGGAGGAGGAGGAGGCAGCGGCGGCGGCGGGTTTGGCGTTGGAGCACTGCAGCGAGGAGCACAACTACTCCCTGAGCCAGGAGGAGGAGGTGGGACCCGCTCACAACACCCAGACGGAGGGGGTGCGGGTCGGGGAGGAGGCGCAGCAGGAGGAGAGCCAGGCCAAGACTGAGCTAGATGCCGAGGACGAGGAGGAGGAGGAAGAGGAGGAGGAGGAGGAGCAGAAAGATGTGGAGGAGGAAGAGGAAGAAGAAGAGGAAGAGGACGACGACGACGAAGGAGAGGAGGGAGCGGAGGAGACGGCGGCGGAGGCCGAACTCTCCAGCTCCTCAGAAACTGAATGTGGTGAGTTCCTGCTTTTCTGTTTTGTCTGTGTGGTCGAGGACATCTCAGTCTGATCCGGGTCCAGGCGAGACCTCAGACCTCAGACCGCCTGGTGCGACTCGGGGTTGGCTGAGCAGCGGCGCATTAAATACCCAAAGCTGCGGGTGTACTTCCCGGACAACGCACCGCTTCAGTGGCTGCAGTTTGTTAGTTGTGAAGCTTTTTTGAGGGAGTTGGAGTCTCCTCGTGTGTTCATTCAGAGACCATCTGGGTTAAAAAATGTTGAAACGGTATGAACGTTGGTTCAGATTGTTGAAGAACCGTTTACAGGACAACTGGAGTTTGAAGCAGCTTCAAAAAAGCAAATACGCAGCTACATTCAGCTGGTGCCTCAGTATTTCCTAACACCTCACTCGTCTCTCTTTCACAAGTACCGTGAGCTCACAGCAGAGCTGAACCCGCCGATCACTTCAACCTGCAGCTATTTTCATGTTTGATCAATCGTTTGATTGAGACAGTTCACTGTATCTTGTGTCACGTGGGATTAACGGCCAAAGGTTTTCGGTGTTTCACTGCGTGATATTCTGTGAATTACCGAGAGTTCATGTGAAGAACATTCGGCCTCGGTGTGTAAAGGCCTTAAAGCTTAAAGGTGTTTCAGAAAGAGCTGTTTGCGGCTGTCTGGGTAGAGAGTTGATCGTTAATGCTTAAAAAAAGATTAAATTAAACCTTTTTATAAGCCTTCCTGTGCTGAAGGTCACATGATTTATCATTATACTGAACAAAAACAACAATTACGACAGATTCTTTGTAAATGTTGGACCCAGTTTTCTTAAAAATCAGGAGAAAATTTAACCTTTTTCTCTCCGGCAACTACCGCCCTCGTGAACTGATTTTCATAATTTAGCTGACTAAATATCTAAATAAATACATCCTGTAAATCTGCTTTCATCCGTCCACACTACGTTCGTCACAAAACAGGCGTTGACCACGCCCACTTAGGAAACAGGAAGTGAATGTCAGTGGAAACCTTGTAATGCGCCATCTTTGTTAGAGAGCGTCAAACTGAGACGATAAACAAACATTCATTTGTTCTTTTGTTTATTCATTTGTCTGACGTGAAAAACAGTAAAGGTACATATAATGCACACGACATTGAATAACATGATTTGCACACGTCAGACTGAGCCACATTAGCCTAAATGTTATCGACCTTTCTGACGATTTTTTGCACGTGATTAGTTACGATAACTGCTTTTGTCGGACGATAAATTATCCCAAATATAATTACCATTTTATGGCCGCTGATATAATGATAATAACAATAGCATAGTAAGGCAAGGTCACCCTTTAAAAGAGCATTGCATTTTTTATTATAATGCACAGTTTGAAGACAAATTGTATTGAGTTGCATTATGGGAAATATAGGATCTCGAATCCACTCGAGGAAGAAAATTTCATTCCGTTTTGCATCCTCCAACTTTATAAATGTATAATAATTCATCTCTGGAGTGTCCCTTCAATTGAATTATTCTTTAAGACATTATTCTCATCAACATACGGACGACAAACAAGCACCTTCTTGGTAGAAGTATTTACTTTTAGGCCTTTGAAGCAGCGCTGCTCCACATCAATGACCAGAATCTTGTTGAACACAAGAAGCTAAAAAAGGTGTTGAATGTCAGCGGTGACTTCACGTCCAGACCGCAAACACAAACGTGTATCTTTGATAACGCGTTGAAGCGACTTCACTTCAGATTACCATCTCTTCCCCCGGCCCTCTTCTTCTTCTCTTCTCCGTCTCTGATCGTCCCCGACCGTCGGATAAACAAATTCGAGGTAATGGAGAGGTCGCTTGGCTCGCTCTCAAAGAGCTACCAGGGTCACATTTCCACGGTCGCAAGACGCCATAGTTGCTCTCTATTGTTGTTGCAGTGTGCGAGGAGCCTTGTGTGTGTGTGTGTGTGTGTGTGTGTGTGTGTGTTTTATGTTTAATCATATATAAAACGAAGGTCAGTGGAGGGAAAGACTGAGTTGAGGGGAGAGCGCAGACAATGGCGCTGTATGCAGACAGGACCAGACGACATGATGTTACATAAGCCATCTTGTGTGTGTGTGTGTGTGTGTGTGTGTGTGTGTGTGTGTGTGTAACAGATAGCCCTGGCTAATGGCGAGGATCAGACTTCACGTTTTATTAACTTTCAGTCAGATTAAATCCCGCTAGGAATGAATATTTTCATTATTTTTCAGCGTGTTTTTATATGAATGTATTTTCTAGCTGAGCTCCGGTGGATCTTGAGAGAAGCGTCTCTCTCTCTTCGGCTGTTTTGGGAGCTTGGCGTGTTGTATTATTTATGATAGCGTTATGCACGGCTCTGCAGGCCTGAGGCTAATCTGCTGTGACGTTTGTAGCACATATGCACGTAGCGGCGGTGGCTTTGTCATCGGGACATACAGCGTGTGTTTGAGGATTAGGGTTCACAGCGTGATTTCATACCAGGTAAACATTAATACCCGTCAGTCATGTTAACTGGCAGGGTATTTCTCTTCTATTAATTAAATATCTTATACATGGCTGCCATCGTTGTCCGTGCTCTGTTTTCTTCATGATAAATCAATAACACACAGATTCTGTGTTTGAATCGTTGCTTCTCTGTGATCAGGTGACCAGATTACGCTCAAAAAATGTATATTTCTTTGACCTTAAAATGGAGATTGATTGATTATTTCATGTTCCTTAAAATGTATGCAAAGAATACATTTTGACTATGCAGGCCAAAAATAAATGTGTATTAAAAACCCACATTTGTTGTTTGCTGGAATCACAACAACTGCAGCAAATGGCACTAAAAAAGTTGCACCAGAGAGATTCTTTGTGGTGCAACTGAGAGGAGATGTTATGAAATGTTTTTTTATTAGAATTATTATAATTACAGCTCAATCCGAGGTTAAAGATGGTTCAGAAGTTCAGTCACATGTATACACGGTTCAGTGGGATTCAGTGCCGTGTGTTTCACAGTGGAACGATTGTATCGAGGTTTAAAACATGAATAAATGAATAAACCTTCACAATAAGTTGATTGTGGTGAATATTGTGAAACTCATCCCAAATGACTTGGAAAACTCGTTTGCTGTCACGGTAGAGAAGTGAAACATGGATCCTGAAAGAATGAATACAGGATTTATGTAAGAAAGAACACAATGTTATATATAAATATACATTTATTTACCTAATGCAAGATTGTTTTTCACTAAAAAAGGATGTTTTACGAGACTTTCAAGGTTATTTATTGTCATTGTACAACGGGGTTGTGCAACTAAAATGCAGTTTGTCCGATTTTGCAACATAAAACAAAACTACATAATACGTGGAGGGTGGAGGGTGAATTTAGGAGTCACAGCCTGAGGAAAGAAGCTGCTCTGAGATCTGGTGGAACGGCAGCTGATACTTTATCTCTTGCCAGATCCAGGCTGGATGGCTATTGTCTATTAATAATCTTTGGTGCGCGGGCACCTCTTGTCACCAATATCACCGATGCTGGGTAGATGGGTACCGAAGATGCGGTGGGCGGTTTCATTCATCCATTTGTATTCGGGCCGATGATCTGCATGTCTAAAAAACAATGTGTGTCCTATCTGGAATGTAAAGAATTCAAGAGTTTTAAGCACATATTAATGATTTTCGGGGTGATATTGTGAATCGCAATTATTTTGGCCAGGTTAAATGTGATAATGGTGATGTGTCTCTGGTGGGCCAACACCGAAGGGAAATACCCGAAACCACTATTTAATAGGCTGCCGTGAAACTTGGTTTCAGACGTTCGTGGATCCCAGAGGGTGAAATTCTCATCATTTCGTAGATACAATAACTCTGCTGGGCTCTTAAGCTAATGTGTCCCAATACCTTTCTTCTCACCCCTCTGGCCCCTCATGGCCAAAACGAGTGAGGACCGCTGAGCAAGTCCCTGAACATGTGACTAGTTAACTTGGCTCCACGCTTAAATTGAACTTTACATTTTTGACCCACTTGTGATGACCAAAGAAGTTATTTTTGTGTCCATTGAGGGACGTAGGACGGCTAAGTCGGCTCCCCTGAAATGTGTTGCTTGAAGATTTGTGACACAGCAGCGAAGCCTTTTGCCGCATTTGTATAATTCTTGTCGTATCCCTTCAGAGGTGGAAGCCGAGCCGGCGAGCCAGCCAGGCGAGCGTCCGTCGAAGCGTCGCTGTTTCTGGGAGTACCGGCGAGCCCGGGAGTTGGCCACGAAGAAGAAACTGGGCGGAGACGTCCACTGGTCTCTGTCCTGGAGCTCCAGCACTCTACCCAGCACGCTGTACCGCCGAGAGGGTGAGAACACCTTAACACTGACCGGTTCACTACCATGTTACCACAACGACGAGACCATTAATAGTTCAATCAAACAGGAAAAGATAATTGACGGATTAATTGTTAGTCGCAGCACCGATCACATGGAGGTGGAGCGGGAAATAAAAGTGTAAAGATCCACTGAATGAGGAGAAATTAAAAACCGATATTCACACTGCAGCTGAAAGTGTCCCATTTCTTCTCTCTCATGTGAGATAAATCGGATCTGGACCCTCAGGCATGTGCCCTACATACAACTTTCATGTCAAAATCTGAATTTTTCAACGCTTCCCTGCTAAGTGAACTGTGCAGCAGCTTGGCAGCCTTTGTTCTTCAGAAGAATCCACTATCTACTGCCTCACAGATAACATTTAGGATTTTCCTATATTATATATTTATATATTTAACTGCTACTTCTAAAAACTAGGATGCCATTTGTTTAGCTGGACAATTACATCAAATTGAAGACAATTCGGATATCTTATCCCCATAGACTATATGTAAGTACATGTGTAAGAATATAGAAGTGAAGTCACCGTGACGTCACCCTTTAGTTTACGGACTACGGTTTTGAAGCCTTTAATTTGGCATTTTGGCCGTCGCCATCTTGTTTTTTTTGCAACCAGAAGTGACACCAGAGGGTGGAGCAAAGTACAGTCGAACGCTGTAAAAGACATTTTAAAAGGCGACCAAAATGTTACGCTTAACTTTCGGGAATTGAAAACACTGTGAAAGGGTTAAAGTTGTAAGATGAAAACACGGACAACTACGCGATAGCGACGCGTTAATCGCAGTAAGCCCCGCCCCTAAAGCATCCCCTGCTTTATGGTCTGTTTGACTCTAAATGGACCATCATTTACTAAATGAACATCATGCTGTATTGAAGAAGACTTGAAACTAGAGATTGAGACCATAAACTCATGTTTACAATGTTTACTGAGGTAATAAATCAAGAGAGAAGTAGAGTCATTTTCTCATAGACTTCTATACAACCAGAGGAGTCGCCCCCTGGTGGTCATTAGAGAGAATGAAGCATTTTCAGGTTGCCGCCTGCTTATCCCGTTATAAGGATTTCTTGGTGACAGAGTATGATTTGGAATCTTGGGAAAGTTATGTGGACAACGTTTGGCTGCACAGCATACGTTTGGCACACTGGTGGGGTTTGTGGGTGTTGAGAAGATTGAGGTTTGAAAGACTTTTACAGATACGGGTATTGAATTAATTCTTTTGTTCTTTTTCCAGGCAAAAAAGGGCGCCGCAAAGCTCGCAAGACAGACGCCAGCGACCTGACACCGAACCCTCAGAAGCTCCACAACATCGGGGAGCAGCTGCAGAAGCTCAACGCCGCCATCGACGGCATGGGCCCGGTCAACGACATGCCCGCCGTGGCCCGAGCCCGGTCCCGTAAGGAGAAGAACAAGCTGGCCTCCAGGTACCAGACTTCCACTTACCGCCCTCCTTACATCCTCTGCACCAAGTCAGAGCCCGGGGAGACTTTCCGTATCGATTTATCTGGCATGAGTGGGCATTTTGGTTTGGTTTTTCAGCGATTGTACATCATTTGCAGAAAGAAATAGATGAGAATCCTGCACGCCTCTGTGGTTTTGTATCTGCAGTCTTTAACCTTCAAGATCAGTTTTCAAATATGAGGGGCAGTCAAGTAGTTGATCTTCTTATACGGCTTCTGGAGGACATGGAGAGAGAAGAATGTATTGAGAAATACATCTAATCTCAGTGGAATTTAAGGATTTGACTGAATGAAAGATCAGAAAATCTAAAGAAAATGGCCTTTTTTTAGTCGGGAGGCATCTGATTTCAACTCTTCCCGGTGAAACACAGGGTACCAGACTGGAGATGACCTTCTAAATCTCAGCCTTACTGCAAAAGACGTCCCCAGGGACGATGTACACAACACAAATTATTTGGGAAATGTGGGTCATGAGTGTATTTTTAAGTTGATTGGTTTACCTCGGACGTGAGCAGGATGGAATAAATGAAGGAAAGCAGAGGAAAACAACAGGAGGAGATGAGATGAAGGAGGCAGGATGAAAGGCTGAATAGGAGGAAATCAGGGCAGGATTAAGGAGGCAGACGAGGAGAGGAGGGTCACAGAAAGTTCATCTCTGGATGGTGGGAGGGAGGAGAATTTGGGGGGAAAGGACATTATTACCAGGCAGTTTAAAGAGGAGAGAGACTCTGGGGAATATCTTATTATCCCAAAACATATTCAACACGAGACACAAACGCATCATCGGATCGTTGATGGAAAAGAAGGAGAAGCATTGAGAGTAAAGTGTACGGGTTAAATTCAGAGTTCGCGGTGGATTCTTTTTTCCGATTGTCTCAATCTTGTCATAAACAAACCTGCGTCGGAGGAAAACAACGAGTTCTTAGCTTTGGTGCCTCCAGCGGACGCTTAGCGGTCGAGAGATCGCGTCCTGGCCACTGAAACAGGAAGTGAGTGAGGTAGTCAGCAGGCAGTCAATGGCAGTATAAAACAAGGTGATAAAAGGTGTTTTCGATAAAAGTGTGAAGTCACGCGCAACCACAAGAGGTCCTTGAGCATGCAGCCTTAAACATGATGCAGTTTGCTCAAGCAGAAAGCCAGATTAGCTGCGGAAAGACGCAGAGACGCACACTTAATCACTCACTCACCCGCATGGCGGAGATGATCACAACGTCTTTATTGAACGAAAACAAACCTCCGAAATGGCTAAATCTATGTATCGTCTTTGTCCAGAATGAACTGCATTAACTAGCTTTATTCTCCAAAGTCTTGCGGTATCCCTTTAAAGTTAAACTAAATTGTTTGTCGCTGAGCCGCCAGCTGAATCGTTTGCTCACTTGGTTCTGCAACACAGACTCAGTTTGTTACCTCTCATCATGTCTCATCTGACAAATAAGTAAAGTAAAGCTTGTTTTGGGAAACACCTCCAAGGTTTTCAAAAAGACGAACCACTGCCGCTTCCATTTTCCAAACCCTTCCAAGCACCGGAATCTTTTTTTAATCTTGTGAATTGTGTTTTTTTTCCTACCTTCCAGTCCGCCGCTGGTCTCGTTCTCGTTCAGCACGCCGATTTAAATAAATTTGCAGCTGTAGGTGAGCCATCGCGATGAACAGCATGTGTTCTTCGGGGCTATTTTTGGTTTCGCATTGAGAGTGGGGGGGGGGCTGTTTCGACTAAACTCTTGTGTTGAATGGTGTGTTTAGGGGCTTGTGGGAAGGTATGGAAACGCATTAACAAAACGTGGTACAAGTTGGAACATCCCAGCCGTGATTAGGAACAGCTTAATAGTCGTACGTTCGTCCACATCCTCTTTAGAAGGGACTGTGGTAAGAACATTTCAACATGCAGGGAAGTAGAGGGAGTACTTTGGCCCACAAGTGTTTTGTTTCCTTAAGTTTCATTCGGCTGATTCACGGCCGCAAGAAAAGAGAAATTCTCTGCATGCTGCGGAGAATAGTCCCCATGAGAGGCATCAATATTTAACACGCATCGATTGATTCAGTCTCTGCTGCCTTTTTCTTTTTTAAAACACCAAATACTCTCAAACCAAACCGGCCGTATCCCTTCAGAGTCAAGTGGTAGCGGAGGCGAGGAGATGAGGCGAGGGGGGGTTTTTTCCAGTCAATCTTGCCTCACAGTTCGAAAATAA